>NC_052499.1:73425016-73652246 GCF_016617805.1 Bactrocera tryoni
AGCTTTAAACTTAAAAAGTTTAAGTAAAGTTAGACGTTGAGCTTCCAAACAAAACCAGGTTTTGAACTTTTGAAGCTTTCACTCGTATTATTGAATAGTATTCATAATGTTATTTGATTATTATTGAATAATATTCATAATGCTATTTGATTTCAGCATACATTGTAAATTAAAGTTTAAGCTTAAGAAGCTTTCACTCATTATAACCTTAAGCTTTTGAAGCTCTCACTAATCTCACTGAAATTTTAAATAATAATTATAATACAATCAGATTGCGAGCTCCATTAAAAAATTAAAGCTTTCACTAATTTCACTACAAGTTCCATTCAAAATTAAGCTTTCAAGTTTCACAGCTCTCACTTATCTCACTTACAGTTTAGATACTAATTAAACTGTAGCCATACTGTGAGTTCGCATACAAAATTAAAGCTTTCACTTAATTCACAGCAAGTACCATTAAAAACTAAAGGATAAGCTTTCGAAATTTTTGCTAATCTCACTGAAAGTATAAATAATAATGCAACTGTGCTGTGAGCTTCCACAAAAAATGTAAGCTTTAAGCTTTCGAAGCTTTAGGGAATTTCACTGAAATCGTACTGTTAGCTTCAACCAAAATTTAAAGCTTTATAGTTTCAAAACTTTTACCAATCTTATAGAAAATTTGTAATATTTTTCATTTTGTTAAAATCGATTTTAATAGTTGTAATATACTTATATATAAATATATTAATGCATATATACGATAATTAATTACAATAGTTACCGTTTTTTGTCTCCACCTCTACTAACAATTAAATTTCACCGCTACCTGCAGCATAGCTTAGAGTGTTGAACAATTGCATAGTTGTTTCTTATGAATTCCCTCACCCTAATGCTTGCATACATATACCAATTTATATCGGCAAATGTAATGTAACATGGTGAGCGTGTTATTTTACCGTTAATTATGTAAATTACCTGAGCGCTAAATTGCATTGCAAACAGCGTGAAAGGTCATGCAAATATTGTACTTCGTGGCATTCCCTTGAGCCACGAAAGCCAAATGCACATACACATACACAAATGCATGCCATACGTATGTATGTATGTACTGTATAAACGTCATGTGAAGTCATGGCGATTTTTCAATGACCCAGACGTAATTTCAGCCCAGTGTCGGTGTTAAGGGAAATGGAAATATTTTTTATGTGTATATTTGTATGTATGTATATGATTAAAGAAGAATTTTTTATTTTGTTTTGAAAGTGGAAAAATTTTAATAATACTGCGATCTATTAAAGCTTTTTTCTTATATTTTCTTCTAAAGTATGTTCGAATATGAAAGTACATATCGTGTATTCAGTGGACTTAGATCTTACTGGTTAGTTGGTAATCATAATTTATTTACTACTAGTTTTGCTATGACATGAGTATATATATTGACCTTAAAAGGCTCAAGATATGTCTTTTGAGCTTAAAAGCTCTTAATTTATGCTTTACCGCTAGCTTTATACGAGATAACAGAAAACGCTAGACGAGATCTTAAACTGATTTATGGTAAGCTTAAATGAAATTTCGATACTTACTTACCACTTAAGTTCTTTTATATAATATTATGCGTAGCCGCTCTCAGTACGGAGAAACATAAAGTAGCGGTACCAAGGTTATCGTTAAGCTCAATAAACTATAACTTTACTTTTTAAAAGTGGTACTTGGAATTGAAAACACTTTCTGCCTCTAAGAGCCTTTCACGAACTCAAAGCCAAAATTAGGTGTTCGAGTACAAGAAGCACTCGGATATAGGTAGCAAATATTATTAAATTAATGAAAGAGAGCATATGTATATTCCTGGACTAAAGCCGCATCGTAGCCGATTCTCTCTAAATTAAGAAAAAGTTCGGTAGAGCCTTTATGGAAGTTTTTGTGAAGAACCCTCTCTGTTAAGCTCAGGTTTCTTCAAGCGATCGAGATAAGTCTCCGGCTCTCCCATACTTCATCTTTCCGAACCCTTTGTACAATATATCCCCAACCGACTTGTTTACTTGAAGGTGTCATTTTGGCTTCTTTTCTGGATTTGGTGACCTTCAGCATCCTCCAATCTACCGTCAGGACATCAGGATTGTATCTACAGAGGAACTGCACCGCATCCTCCCTTCACTTTCGGAATGGACGAAATGCAACTGCGGTTCACTATTTCCAGGATGCAGTACTCCCACAGGTCTTGAAGCTTCCCAACGACTTCATTTACCTCAATCATTGATAAGTATCTCTATATTGTAGGATCATGATCCCATTAAGACAGCCCGCATCCATCAAACGTTGGCACACGCGAGCTCTGGTCTCCATCCAATCTGACGAAATACTCAACCGGTAGCTTCAGCTCTACTGCTTTGAAATTTCCTTGGGTAGTTTGTGCAAAAGGTTTGCTTCTGTCTATGTGTTCCGCAATTAAATATCTCTTGGTTATCTAGCTGGCAGTCGGTGCCGCCCTGTAGGTGTAGGGTTTCTCCTGATGGAGCCAGCTGATTGGTTTTACAGCGTCGTACTTTTTTCTCGCTCGTTTAGTCGGACCCGCTGTTTCTCTTGCAACAGACCGCGGTCTTTTTGCTGCAATTCCTTCCTCTACCCGCTTTGTGTGAATTGCGGTCGCGAAGTATAATCGAACTTTCCTTCTCCTCCTTCGTCTGGATGAACTTGCAGCTAGGCCGTTCAGGGACTTTCACAGTTGCTTTATATAAAAACCTATACCTATTTGCAGTTATCAAGCCATTAATAACATTTCCCAAGTCGATAATAAAGCTCTCAATAAAATCAATTTCAAAATTATCACATATGATTATGACTTCCAAGCCAAGTTGAGGTTATGAATAACTTGCTTCGAATATATACACAAATATGTATGTACATACGTATTTCGGCACACGTGTACTTATGAAGCGATTGTCGATGCCTACTCAAGCAATTCCAATTATGAGAGCCGCCTGAAAGCCTTTAAATTAATGACGAATTTGTCAAAAGCACTTAAAACACGCACGCACACACAAACTCGCACACACTTACCACACACAGACACCAAAAAGCATATGCGCGCAGACTGATGACATACCAGCATTGACGAACTGATGAACTCAGCGAGACACACTCCAAAATGTCAGTTAACTAAAAACACAAAAACACATTAAAGCAACAACAATAATGGCGATGATAATGATTTACCGCATGCTTTCGCACCTACAAAATAGGCCATCAACACCGCCAACATTTTGCATTTGCATTGACGAGCGAGATTGACAGCACAATTTGAATTTGCATTCGTTTAGCTCATTTCGGATATGAGCTCCGCAGCCGAATCCCTCGCCCGCACACGCTTTTAAGCGCTGCACACATGCATATTTTTTCCGGCATGTGTGTGTGTGTGCGTCTGCGAAGTAAATTACTTTGCAAATTAATTTTCAAATTAGAGCGGCGAATAAGCAAATCGATTAAGCAGCCAACACGACATGTCCGCCGACGCCTCGAACTCTCCCAGGCACCTCGAGCTCCTGACGGTGCACGCGCTGAGCGGCTGTTGGAACGGATGAGAGTGTGTGCCAAACACCAAGCACACCGCAGAAACACCAACAGATTCATGTAGGATGTATATGTGCGTGTGTGTGTATGTGTGAGGCTCCGAGCTATTTTAATATTTTAATGAATTGATGGATTTGCACGTAAATCAACTCGAAAACACTTGAGCAGCCATTCAAAATGAAAATTGTATGAATAAGCGTGTACGAGTACACACTCAGCTCTGCGGTGTGGCGTTGTGAGCCGAGAGTACAGTTAGACGTTTGCTGACTAAATGCTGGGCTGGCAGACTGGCTGAGCTGTTGGCTGGCTGCTGCGTTAGTTTGTCGGTTGGTTGGCAGGCTACCAGCTTGCCGCTTTGATTGATTGACTTGCAGACTTGCACGTTGCCTGGCAGATTTCACCAAAGCAGCGCAGCGTCGTTGCGGCAGAGTTTGGTGCGGCGTAAAGGTGTTATTATTTTATGCGGCTCGGAAGGCTCGAGCTTTGGCACTTGTCTGCTATTATTGTTGTTACTGTTCTTGACGAGAATAATCAACGACCACATACGGATTGCGCAAGTGCTTACATAAACAAACATGTGTCATGGTGTGTGTGGATTTGTAGCACGTTGGTAATAACTCATATATAAATCTTATTTGTTTGAATTTCGTTGATCAAGAGATCACAAGTCAAGTGTCAAAATCACTTAAAGCTCTATAGTCTACACTTCTAACTGTACGGTGTGGCAAATGTGGCAGCGTGGTTGACACTCAATAGCACAAACCCTTAACAAACACACACACATACACATATGTGCATGTGGCACTTTGGTGAAGTGTCAGTGTTGCTGGAAAAGTGCTTTTAAATATTTGAGCAATTAGTAGCAGCGAATTGCTTGCAATTATTGTGAGCATGTGTTTGTCTAAAACATAACGGTGCTTATAAAAGTTGTGGAGCTTAGCAAAATATCGCAAATTGCCATTAAAAGCAGCAGCAAAATTAAATATATTTTCATCATAACAAAAATTACTTTAAAATACAGATATAAAGCTGTAGAACTTCAGGTATTGGTAGGTAAAAGCTGTTAATATAACCTAAAGCACGAACTTGCTTATGGTGCTACTTTTCTATTATCTGATGGACCCATTTTAGATTTGCTGACACTTACAAGTAAGTACAACTTCATCTTGCCGCTGATAAGTGCCGTTACAGATAAATTTTCAGCTGGCTTTAAGCAAGAAGTTAAAAGTTTGCTGTCGTAGAATTCTAGCTGATTTTTTGGCAACACTTGCAGGTAGAATTTATTGTATATACATATATAGTAAACGAGTGTGTCTATTATTATAAGTCGACAGGTATCAGACATATACTACAAGCATACAAGTATATGTAGTCTATACTTACAAAACCTAAGTTTTAAATTTCAAATTGTGGGCGGAAAAACACTAAATTACATTCTTACGTTATCATATCATAGAAAATACGCCCTCACATTTTCGTATAAATATTATATGAGCATTCATAAACTGAACTGGATTAGATTTTTTTAATTTTTGATGCGCTACAACATAAACTTACAAAACAAATACTGAATAGATTGCGAAATATTTAGTCCATTGTAATAGTTCTAAGTACTATACCTCGTAATATATGTATATTAAAGAATCAATTTTGATCTTACCCTTATGGGCAATAAATAGTAAGACTTTTTAATTTAAATCTGGACTAAAACACATTCGTCGAAAAATTTTTTTTATTCTATGTATGGTATGTCGGTCAAACTGTCATCAAGTAATACTTTTTGAGTATTATGCACCCTTTGCGTGAAGATATTCGTAAACAGAGGGTGGAATTTGGTGCCGACAATTCTTGGCCTTGCACCACGATAATTCACCGTCGCATACTGCATTGATTCTTCATGAGTTTTTTGACACATTTTCAATCAATATCGTGCCGCAATAACCGTGTGTGACTTCTGGGTATTCAGCAAACTCAAAGAACCGCTCCAAAAAAACCGTTTTGAGTAATTAGACGTGAATCGCTACGCGCAATGAAGGTTATTCCGGAGATTGACGTTAACAACTTTAAAAAGGTTGATACTTTCCCTCTCAGTATAATCTCCAAATCTAGTGATTTTGGTGTAGAAAGGTTTTGAGCGATGTGCCACAAAATGAAACTACCAAATAAAGAAATTAAGTAAGGACATTCACATTTCGACAGTATATCAAAGATATCAAAAATGTATTTCTTTTAATAAAAAACTACTGCTTAGCATATTCACTATACAATGTTGGACGTATTTCCCTTAAAGATGCACTCTCCAGTGTTAAAAGATTTTGATGGGTAAGTAGATCGATAGAAGGGATGTCTGATGTCCTAGACCTTTAGGAAATCCATTGTGAACTCACCAGCATTAAAATCATCTTACTCTATAATGTCCCTTCCAAAACACACTGTGTTTCTAACCTAACTCATCAAGAGAAAATGTTTTATTTGTGCAACCTCCGAAACACCTTCCTGAATCCATCGGCAGATTATTTTGACGCTTTTCTATACAAAGCCTTTAATTCGCGTCGAATATGTAATAAATATATATATTCTTTTTCTACCTCTTGCCAGCTTCCTGTAATAGTCATTGCATGGCGTTCCTAGTCTGCTGGCATATCTGCCAATTAGACAGCGACCTGTCTGCACTCCTGCTAGAATTCTTATAAATGTATCATTTGAAATTTAATGGTCATAAAATCATAAATTCTTTTTGAATCTAGCATCCCTGGTGGCGTCATCTATATGTCGACTGGTGCGTTAGAAACTGCTATCTTTATCGATTATCCATTTCATGACATTTCTTCTATTGAAAGTGAAGTTATTGAGTTTTAAGTTTCAGTATGTTTGTGTTATCGGTGCGAAAATGAGCTTCGAACAAAGAGCCAACATTAAATTTTATTTTAAAATTGGTAAAATTTTTACCGAAGCATTTCAATTGATGAAACAAGTTTATGGCGATGATTGCCTATCCCGTAGCAGAGTGCATGAGTGGTTTCAACCTTTTCTAAGCGGTCGTGAGGACATAAATGACGATCAACATGTGGGCCAATCAAAATACGTGATCACCTAAAATTCCATCGAAAATGTGCGTGAATTCATCAAAAATCAGCCGAAATCATCATTGAAATTCATGGAAATGGCATTGAACATCTCCAAAACATCGACTTAACGCATTTTTACAGAACGTTTGGGCTTACGAAAGTGTGTGCACGGTTTGTTCCGCACAAATTGACTGACGACCAAAAATTGCTCAGAATCCAACATTCGAAGGACGATTATTTGACAAAAGTCACATTTTAACCATTAACCACTCCCCGTATTCACCTCATATGGCACTGTGCGACTTCTTCCTTTTCGGAAAAATGCATTTGTCTATGAAAGGAAAGCGTTATGCAGAAGTAGAGGCCATTCAAAAGGCTTGCACCGCCATACTGGCGGCCATATCGGCCAACGAGCTAAAACACTCGCTCGACATGCTTTTGGACCGTGCAAAAAGCTGTGTTGAAATAGAAGAAGACTATTTTGAATAAAATAAAGTGATTTTGCCGAAAAAACCATTTGTTCTGTTTGTTTTAAGCCCTGTTAAGTTTGGAAAGCACCTTGTATTGGGGCTCAACAAGATTTTGTTATCCTTGCTTCTAAACCACAAAACATTTCGATTAAATTTTATATGACTTTTACTCAGTCACATAATGGTCCCGCTCTCTCTCTCTTCTATTCAATATTATTATTATATTTATTTAATAATAACTCTTTCATGTTTCGTAATCTGAAAGATATTCGTAGCGAATCCGTTTTATAGCCCCAAAGCAATACATATTCATAAGATGGATTTTTAATACAACCTGGATTCATCACTTAAGAATATAAATTTCAATTTGTGTTAGAACTAGAAATTTAGTTTACTTCAATGTTTGCTTATAAAATTTTAACCTTGACCAGACATTTCATTCACAGACATATGTACATATATCGTACTGACATATCATACTATGGTATATAAAATAATACAAGAATTCTTCTTTAGATTGCATATTAATGTGATATTGAGCTAACTCGTAAATTCCAACAAAAGAACCTTAATCATCCTTGAGCAAAATCACTTTCATTTTATAATTTCTCCTTGGCCTTAATGCATTTAGTTGCATTCGCTATATGCTTTTTACTGTTCTGCTGCATTTACTATACATCTTTGTCGACTAGTCTTTGGTTTACTGATTTTTCTGATTTAACTCATTTCACTTTCCCACTCTTTTGCCAAGACTATAACATACATATATGTATGTATTATATGTATATTTTATATGCATACATACGCATATACAAGTGTGCTTGTATGGGGTTATTTAATTGTTACCGTTACCTTTTCCTTCAGCGAAGCGTAAAATCGTTTTGTTAAAAGCATTTGCTATGCGAGAGCACACGGCCAAGAGCAGCTCACAGATTGGCCGCATAGGTTTCCATTTATACCTCGTGCTCTTGTAAATTCACTTTTATTGAAACGAAAGGAACACTCGCTACGCTAAAAGAGTGCAAGTTAAATGAATAGTGTTAAATTACGAAACGCGTTAATTTTAATGCAATTAACTAGACTTCTAGCAAGACTTAATATCACTGCTTAAGGTGGATTGTAGAATTGCGTAATTTTTTTTATGTTAATAAATTAGTAATTCTAAACAGTTAAAGCTAAAATCACTTCTGTCTTGTAAAAGCTTCAAATCGTTAATTTGTTAATGCTTCGATAATTTTAATAATTTCCACATATTTTAGTATGAACATTTTCCCCCGGCCTATCATAGTAAAACACATTTTTTTTCGTAAAAATTAAGTTTTTCTATTCATCATAGTTAATTTTATCAATGCATCACGATTACAGCGAATCTCCAACTTTTTTATACAATTTTTGTATTACGATTTGTCCTTTGCTTCAAAATTGGCGCCAGTTTCGACAATCACCTCTTCATTCGACGAAAATTTCTTCCCTGCGAGCATTCTTTTGAGATCTGAGAATAGGAAATAGTCGCTGTGGGCCAGATCAGGACAATACGGTGAATGCGGAAGCAACCCAATTCATGAATTTCTGCCATTCTTTTCACTGACTTGTTACATGTTGCATAGACTCTGTGAAACACCACATACTTTTTCTTCAAATACCGCCATTTTTGGGCGATTTCGTCTTTCAAACGAACCAATAACGCTATGTAATATTTAATCGCTGTTGATAGTCCCTACTTTCTCAAGAAAGAAGAATTTCACTCGGATGACTGTCGTTTGGACTTCGGAGTGAAATGGTGAAGCTATGTTCCATACATTATCACATATCGACGCAAAAATTCGGGTTTATTACGCTTGAACATCTCCAAACGCTGCTCCGAATCACCAAATGTGAATTTTATACACGCGCCTTATAGGGTAGGGCTAATCAAAAGTTATATTGATTTAATTCTAGGGGCGTCGTCCATGTGGGTCGGGACTTTTCAATTGACACTCATCGAAGAACTAAGATTTTTGATGACAATTTCGATTTTTAAGCCTCACTCAGGTATAATATTTTTCACAAAAACGACTTTTTTTGGAAAATCCGCCATTTTGTCAAAAATCAAAATTTTTACTAGTCCAATGACCATTTTGTGTTCTAATGGGTTTCCAGACTAATTCACGAAAGATCTGTGCTAATAAACCAGGGTAAGCAGGTACTGCGCCGAACACTCTCAGAGCCGGAGTGTTTTCATCTATGACCTCCCAGCGTAGCCGCTGTCTTTTAATTCGCTGAACTTTGTCAATGTCTTCATATATATCCTACAGCTCATCGTTCCATCGAGGATGAAAGATGGAGTCAATTGTAGAAGCGCCATTAACTTGAGAGTGGTCAGAAACTATTCTTTTTCATGTGGCTGAAGCAGATCACGACTTCGGTCTTAGACCAAGTATCCTTTGGGTAGCCAAAAAACATCAGTTTGAAGGCGAGCTAAAGTAAGAAAGCGGAACATCCCTCATCAGGGTTGTTCGCAAGGTTTGGGACCCGCGACGTAAAAAACGCCCCCAATGAAAAGGAATCAACAACCTCCTTTTGTGTATATAGTATTTAAGACCATTACGTTGAAGCCGGAATACCCTTCTCAAATGCAAAATATTCCTAATAAGAACTGTCAGTTTGTATGGTCGTCATGTTCAATTAATCTTGAACAATTGTGAGAATATCTCTTCAATTGAAGAAGTTTTCTATACAATTCCTTGATTTCGATCGTTCAATTTGTATAGCAGCTATACGCTCTATTAGTCCGATATTGGACATTCTGACAAAAAGGCTTCTTAATGAAAAAAGGATCGGTATAAAAATTCATAACGATATCTCAAAAACTGAGACAATAATTCGTTTATATACAGACAGACAGTTGGAAAGGCAGACATAGCTAAATCTACATAGCTCGTCACGCTCCTCATTGATATATGTGTATATAATAAATCAGAAACCCTTTGGTTTCCATTTGGCTGTTGCAAACATCGCGGGAAACTTAATTTACCCTATGCAGGGTATAAGGCTTGTTGGTTTAGGACATATCAAAGCCAATCTCACTTACGCCTCTTCCGATTAATAAACGCGTGATAAAAAGTATACCTTCGAAATAAGAATGTTAGCAATTTCCTGCAACTCAACTAAGAACAAAGTAGTGAAGCGCTTCAAACACTTCGCGTAAATCCTTTCCCGCTGCTTGCAAAAACAAAAACTTTCCGAGTGCACTAAAGAATTTTTCATAAATGCGAGCGGATTTTTTAGAACTTTAAATTCTGCTCGGTGCACTCGAGAAAGCGAACAGCATAAAAAGAAAACTGTATTTCACTTGTGCGCCACGCCAGTACGTTTACTTCGAAAAGGGGGAGCTAGCATGTGTGTGTGCGGGCGGGTGCTGCTGATTGAAGTTAAATGAAGTACGTGCTCGATAGAAAGTTGAATGAATGCCGCGTACGTGTGTGCACACCGTTGCACCAATATCGCTGCCACATTGGCGTACACGAGGGAACACCTACTTCCCGAAACGCTCTCGAGCGCACGAAGCCACGCACTCAGGCGAGCTAAAACGGCGCTGAGGTGTCAGGTATACTACGCCACTGATTTGGCGCTTGTTGCTGCTGCTCTGCTGGCAAGCCTTTGCTCACCTCTTTCTTAATTTTCCTCCTCATTTATGCACTTCACACTTCAGACGTGCCACTTCGGCGCACTTTCCGCCACTCAGCACCTCGGCACCACAGCTGGCAATTTGTTTGTTGTCACAACTTTATGATTATGCTTGTTCATGTTTCTTCCTGCGTTGTTGTTGTTTCGATTGTTGTTGCAATATGTTTTGCAAGCATTTTCATTTGGCGCGCGCTAACTCTAAACTGTGTGCGCACTAAACCTCGCATATACATATGTATGTATGCATATGTGTCTGTATGTTTTCTTTTGTTTGTATGCGTGCGTGTACAATATATGTGTGTATGTTGGCTTAAGTTTTTCTGCATCGCCAGCCAACAATAACTTTTTCGCCAAAGCACAACGTTTTTCTTTCATCCTCAGCTCACACCTTTAACTCAAAATTTGTGTCTGTATGTGTGTGTGTGTGCGTGTTTTGTTATTACCAACTGCTCTTTCACACTCGCTCGTTTTTATGTCTCTTATTTGCTGATTAGTGCTGATTGGTATTTTTCGCTTTGCTGCTCATCAATACTAATTTTCCTGCGCGCCACTCTGCGCTTTCGTCTTCAACTTTTCTTCTCTGTATATGCATGTACAAGTACATATGTGTGTGTTGTGCTTTCAAGTTAAGATTTTTCGTTCAACTCGCCCACTCACCCGCTGCCGCCAGCGCTATTGTGTAGCTAGTCTCAGCTGCAAAACGCACGTTTCACTTACAAAAGACCGCAACACACACACACTTGTCCACACTAAAACACTCACACGCACACTCAGGAAGCTGTTTCTCAAAGTTTCATTGAAGTTTGTGCAAACGATATGGCTGCTAGTCGCTGGTCGCCAGTTGCTATCTGTCATGCCGTGTCATAGATGAAGACATCGCTTTGCCATTGGCGTTGATGAGCGACTCACGCAGAGCTGTGCTAAGCTGAGCTGAGCAATAGCGGCTGTGTCATCATCGCCGCACCGCACCGGATTGTGGTCGGAGATGATGAAAAGCATTTCTAAGCAATGCCGCTTACACACCAATCACTTACGACTTGCCAACACGCAGGCATTCACGGCAACACACACGTACACATACATATGTACGCCCCCACATGCAGCGCTCACCCCAACCACATGCTTCAAATGAGCTGAGATAAAGAAAAGACGGCGAATGCAAAGGTTTGCACGAAATGTGAAAAATTAAGCAAGTGTGAAAGATTGATTAGAAACGGCAGTAATTGATGAATTCCTTCGTGGAAAAAAGTCAGCAAGCAACAGCAACAACAACCCCTGTAATGTATAAAATATACATGCATGTGTATGTAAGTTGTATATCGTGTCTTCTACTTTCAAGCGGTTGTGGCACAGGAAATCAATCTCAGCAGCAAAGTTTAAGTGGCAGGTAACGCCTAAATGATTTTCTCTTGATTTCGTCTCGATTCTTTTGATTCTTCGAAACCTTAGCAATTCGCAATCAACACATTAATGAGCACAACTTTATGTCAATGAATTGGTTGAATGCTTTAGAAAACAACTTTATTGACTTGAGCACTTCTTTGGGAATTAATTGTATAAATTTGTTAGACTTTTTCTCCAGTTACCATCTAGCTCCTAATGAGGATGCCTTTAGTGTTTTCTATTGTAAACGAGATGAGTGGAAAACTTTTGAGACACACTTCTGTCTTTATAAGCTGAGAGCACTTGGTTATAGAATGTAAGCGCCTTCGTCATATTCAAGACAATACCTCTTTTGTTGAAGATTTTGAAATCTTCTTGTCATTTTTGATGGAGATTCTGAGTTTTCTGATTTCTAATGTTTTGAGTTCTCTACTAATTCAAAAAGCTTTTCTTGTAATACCTTATTCACACATTCTTATGTTTAGTCTTAGAATCTTCTTGCGAACAGATGTACTATATATCCAGAAACTGCATGCTCTGTTCAAAATATAATTTTAACAACAATTTTCGGGTATCTCTGAGAGGGTAACTCTCTTGCTGTATAAGTGACATACTTTTATACTGATATGTGCTCTCTCAGAGAGAGAGAATTCTTTCTCATTTATTGTATATAAGTTTCTTTTGTTCTCGGTCTATTTTATCGTCGGTCCTCAAGTTGCTTCAATACTTTCTCTACTCGATTTTAAACTAAGCAGTTAGTTCATGAGTTAGAAATTCGGCACGACCGATCTAATTCCTGTTTACAAAACGAAGCTTTGTGGTTAGTGCCAGGACTAATATAGTTTGCAAGGAAGAGCTCTTTTGATGCAATAACATCGGACTGGGGCCAAGGCGGAGTTCCGTTGTTCTCATGCGATTTAATACTGCAGAGCTGGGTTAATGTGAAGGAGTACACTAAATGAATATGGCTCATAGAAGGAAACAAGATACATATAAAAATAATTGCTCTCGAAAAGTCAATTGTTCAAGTTTGATCGCCATAATTTTTCACGCTTCATATAGACTCAATATCTAACATCATACATATAGAAATAAAAATCGCTTTGAGGCACCTTGATCAACGAATTATTACTTTTCCTCGACAGGCAGATCTTTAAGGTTGTCTGCTACGCGAGCGCTGTTGCTGCTCTCTGTTCATGGATGAATTTTAGTAGGCTATCCCGGTTCATAGGTAAAAAGGGCTGTAGAATATCTGCTAACTAAGCGGAAGATCATGAATTAAATTTTAAAAAGAAAACAGAAATCCATTTTTTCCCAAGAACGACGAACACTTCGCAGTTCATTTTCCTCTCCTTAAGACAAAAAAAAATAAAATACTCTCGAGCTCTCGGATTTATTCTAGATAAAAACTACGCCAGAGAGAACACGTTGAGCGCAGGGCTTACAAATCTGAAACTCCGAGGTTTACGAACCCACATTGTCCATTGGCTGTACACTAGTGTGAATACATATAAGGTGGATAACATGCAGGGAATTAAGGGCGCAATGAAAACTACCACTACAAAGACTCTGGACTCGACAAAAACTCTTCGACTTCTGCCAATTCACATACAATTGAAGTATGAAGCATTCCAGCCAGCTGTTGCAGCCAGATTTTAGGCCATTGGATGGCTACTGACTCGTCGTCAGTACGGCAAAAAATCATACTCGACTTTGTTAATGAACTCGGCAATAAGCTGGCAATGTAACCAAGAAAAGGATGCCTACGATGAATGACACTTCGCTTTCATTTCTGTATTACAGAAGGTGCCAAGTGGGCTTCTGCTCTAATTAGCAGTTCCACAAACCTTCTAGTAGATAGCCAGGTGGCAATTAAGGCCATCCGTAGCGCCAATACTAAGCCCCACTTCGGTATATGTATTATGGAAGCAAACAATAACTGGACTCTTAATAGCTAACTCGATGAGAATCATCTGGGTACCCGGTCATATAGCAGTAGAAACAAATAAAATGGTATGCGTAATGGCTCGTTCGAGTGTAACTGGAAACACAATTCTCATAAGCTGCCCCACACTATTCCCTTCCTTCAAGACTTATTTGAAGCACGACACCATACAGGAACACCTTAGGTCTTGGAACACAACTTACCACAAAATTACCTTGGGGTAGCGTTGATTGTAGACGCACCAAAAAGCTTCTACTTCTAGGCTACAGGGGGTTTAGTAATATTATAGGGGTGCATGCTTTCAATGCGCCAACTTGGGAGACATTTTACAATTGTGGTGCAATATAATCAGGTTTTTTTTACCGGTACTAGCTGTAAAACCTGCTTCTAAAGCAACCATGTGCACCTAGTATTTGGGTTAGGTGGAAATCCAGGTATACATGTCGTCTGACGATGCACGTGTGGATGTCCGGTATCAGTCTGTGGGTCCACCGTCCTTTGAGTGAGATTTGCACAGCTGCGGCCATATTGTTTAGCTTTACACTCTCTCATCTCTTTTGTCTCTTATAGACAGCTCTGATAACTTGTAGTTGTCAACCTAGATGTCAATGGATATCACTCTGCCTATAACTTCAGCAGCATCGCTTGATATTGTTCGGAAAGCACTGATAAGTCTTATTGTCGAAAGCTGTAATGCCCAGCGCCTGGATCCATATTGGAGCCGCAATATTGGGTAGTCGAAAAAGTCTTTTCGTATTTCTAATCAAACGTCAACTTATATTTGTTTTTATATTTATACTAATAAATAAATAAACAAATACGTAATCTTTTGCTCGACCACCTTTTTGCCACTTTTCCACTAAAGACATTATTCCATCAGTGTAAAGCTTTCAACAGTGAAAATCGAAATTTCAAATTTCCTGATCGGAAGCGGGCGAACGATTGTTGTGCTGCACGAACTTCACAAATTTTATTGGTGGCTTGAGTGGCATTCTTCCCTTGTTTGTAAAAAATTTCAATATAAAGCGAATTTATTCAAAATTTTCACTCATTTTTGAACAGTTGTAACTTCTTTTCAACTTTTTATATGGTGTGGCAAAATGTGATTGGTAGAACTGGAGAAAGTTGTGGAGTTATATTAATTTTTTTCCAAATAGGAAATGCGTTACGATGTAGAAGGTGAATTTAGTGCGACAGCTAATTGGAAACAGTTGTTTAAAGAATTAAAATTCTTTCTGTTGCTAATTTTTTTAATAATATTACTGATTTCTGGTAAGGATGTGTTTCAAAGTTGTGGTTTAAAATATATTATTCAAGTTTTTTTAATGAGAAAAGGCTGCAGCTGTACATCTTCCCTACTTGGTTACAGTTTTGAACTTCGTCAGTCTGGAAAGACGTACAAAGAAATTTTGAATTAGGTCTCAAACAAATTATTTTCAATGCCCTTAAGCATATAAAGAATTTTAAAACTATCACCAATGTTACACACAAAGAAAAAACCTTGACAACTTCAACAGAAATAGACAGCTGAATTACTACCATCGCCGGAAGAGACCCAAAAAAGTGCTCCACTGACATTCCACATAAAACTCAAGACGAATATAATGTCCGAGTATCCAAGAAAGCAATTTACCGGCGTGTGGTCGAATTTGGACTCCACGGTAGGGCAGCGCGCAGGAAACCACTTCTGACTAAAATTCAAAGTAAACAAAGCATAGACTTTTCCAACTCTTTTTGATTTTGGACAACAAATTAATGGCAATTTCTTGTTTGGAGCGATGTAACTAAAATTAATCGCATAGATCCTGATGGTCGAAGGTATGTTCGCCGACCAATATATCAAGAATTTGATCCTCGCTATGTTTTGCGTGTAGTTAAGCATGGTTCAGGATCAATCATGGTGTGGGAATGTTTTTCCTGGAATGGTGTAGGTCCGCTCCATACGATTCATGTAATGTTAAAAAAGCAGAAATACGACGACATTCTAAAAAATTTCATTCTGCCATGGACTAAGCAGGAATTTGCCTGTTATATGGAAATTCAAACAAAATAACAATCCAAAGCATACAAGAAATTTGACACAAAAGTTTTTTGTTGAAACTACCATGATTTTTTTGGAATGGCCTGAAGAGAACACTTTTGGGTTGATGTCAAAAAATCTTTAGGTGCCAAAAATATTACAAATTTGAATGTCCTTTGTGATGAAATTAGAACGGGCATGGCAAGCTACACCATTGGTGCGTTGTCAGAGTCTTATAACGTAAATTCGAGATCGATGGGAAGCAATATTAAAAAAAAAAGAGATAACCAACAAAATACTAACTGAAAGTAAGCAAGATTTTGTAATATCATCATTTTTTGTTGATAAAATCTTTTCCTTTCTAATTAGTTGTCGCACTCAAATCGTGGATTTTGAACATTTTTGTCAAAATCTTCAAAAAAAGGGATTTTTAATTAAAAATTTTACTATTAGAGTTTACGTTTAACGTAAGTTTCAATAAAATGTGGGAGAAAACAGTAAAAATAAGTGATGTATTCATCAATAACATCATTTACTTCAAACTATGTAGCGTTTCTAATTAACTGTCAATAGCTGTATGTATAACAGAGCCTGCTTTTTTGCTTTATGTTCGCACACCACCAATTTTAAAGTGACTGTAGCTAACGCTTTAAAAATTAAGCACACCACAATGAATTTCTCTCAATTACAAAACAAAATGTTGAAAACGAAACTCAGCGCTCATTTCAAATATCCATGTATAAATAAATATTTAAATGCGCTAACTAAATAGCGACGTATTTATGACTTCTAAATATATCGTTTACTTAAATAAGTCAATATCATGCACACATAACCTAAAAATACTGCGTATTTGCTTGTAAATATTTACTAACTAAAACCAAATTTGTTTCGTTTCTCTTTTCTGCTCTTGTTTTCGCTCTCTTTTCATGACAACTTCACCATATAAATCAATCCAACTGACAACAACTATTGCGGCTGCCTGCTGCGACAACAACAAACAACCACCACCGAAATGTCAAATTTTAAAAACCGGGAATAAAACCGTTATTTGGAAATACATGCTATGCGCTTTTTTATTACGCCCACAACGTTTATCAAAATGTCAACGCGCGCCTGGGACTAAACAACAAACGCCTTGAAACAACAACGGCAAACTCCAACACCGGCTGGCTTGCTGGCTGGCTGGCAATGTAAACAATAACTGTATATTTTTGGCATAAAATAATTTCATCAAAATCAACGCGAAACTTCAACTCGCAACTTTTGCTGCTAATAAAACACACACGCATACACACACATGCACTTGCAACACGCTTGTGAATTTATGGCTTGAATGAATGGTTTCACGGCTTGAATACGGTCAACAAACGTGTTTATCTCGCCTATGCGACCATGCGGTTACGCCACATCATCCGCACATTTGTATATGTGCGTGTGTGCGCTTTCACATCCCGTTGGGTTTTTGCCCACCTGGCCACCATGGCCACCGCTGCTGCCGCTGTCGTCCGCCAACGCGGCACATCCGACGCAAATGCAAATCTCGCCGGGATTGTGTCACATTTGGCTGTGCTTTTTATGCACGTCGCATTGTTGCTTTTGTTGGCGGCACACCTGTGCCTCGGCAAATGGAATAAACGTCACAACAATGTCAACAATAACAACTACAACGGGTGAAACAAAAAATAAATGAAATGCTGTTGGGCGATGTCAAAAATGTGCGCTATGTGGACTGACGCGCGTGCACGCCAACGCGCATATGTATGTGTGATCACACACTCATACACACGCCCACATTGACAACAATTTTAATGGAATTTGAACCCTTGGGCTCATCATTCCTGCTGCCACAACGTCTTGAACGTATGCGTGCCTGCCACGACGTGCGCACGCCACTGGGACCCCGTTAACAACAACAATACGTACAACATAAATGCACAACGCACGTACTCACACGCTGCCGCCACTTTATCCGCATATTTGTCACACAACAACGAAATTATTACATTTCTTCCGCCTGCTGTACACATTTTGCGCCCACCGCTGTATTTCGCATTCATTTTTTTTTTTTTTTTTTTTTTTCTTTTAAATATTTTTTGCGCTTCATTTTTATATCATTTGTCGTTTTTTGTTTATTTATCCTTTAACCATGTATGCGCTGCCGCCCGCCAACGCTTATCTGCCACATTTGGCGCCGCCATCTGCTGCCGCGCGCCGCCCAATTATTTGTCCCACATTTCGCACACCTGCTGTTTTCATACTCCCGCCGCAACTTCGGGCACCGTCTGCGTGTCTGCGTGTCCGTCTGTCGGTTTGTCTGTATGTGCTCACCTGTCCATCTGCACTTCCGCGCGCCCTTCATCCGTGCGCCAATCTGCCCGCCATGTTTATATGTCTGCGTATGTGTGCGCTTCCTTCCGGCTGTGTGCCACATGTTTTCCGCCATGCGCCTCACACACATACACACGCGCGCCGTTGATTGCCGTTGACGTTCACTTGACGGCCGCGTACGTGATGCGCCTCAACGCGATGTGTTTACTTACGGTTACCGTTAATCCGCGCCACCGCTCACCACTCACCGTTCATCGCACGCTGCTCACTTCTGTTGCTTGTTTGCTGTACGCCGCCCACATATGATGCCCGCCATATGTGTTTGTGGACACTCACGCGTCACACACGATATGCCTTCGCCGCCATGTTTGCGGTTGCTTGGCGATTGTCATATTTTCCGGCTCAACTTCAACTGCTCGGCGCTCATATCGCTTATTGTTTATCTTTTGCGTTCGCCACCCTTTCGGTTACGCACTGCGCTGACTTTATGTACTTCGGCGAAATCACCATAATTTGATTACTCCCTTTTTCTGTGAACCAAAAAACACACACACACACACACGCATAAACAATACTCTGTTGGCTCCGGGTGTCTTTCACATCGCACTCCCTCACCCCGCTCACTACCTGCCACTTACGACACTGTCGCCGAAACTTGCGCGTGTGTTTATTATTTTCTCTCCTGCATTTATTTACTTAACACCTTTAAATTGTGGCACGGTTACATGTCCCACACTCACACACCCTCAAATATGCGAATCTACAATTAAACAAACCAACATTTTGACCCCCACTTTCAACTCCGCGTTAATCATCACACTTGCTGTCGCATTTCCATTTCTCCTTGTTGCCCTTTACTTGCTTTTGCACAACTTTGCAACACCGTTATACTGCGCTGTTATTAACGCGCGCCTCCTTGCAAATATTCGCATGCAATTCCCTCCCTTGAAATATAATTTGCGCTCTACTTAACATTCTTTTAATCAAAATATCCTGTGACCCCTTAAAATTTCCGCGAAAATTTCATCTACTTGCCACATTGCTGCATGCCACATGCCACAATGCTACCCAAATGCTGTCGATATTGCTTACACTTGTGCAGGTGCTTTGGTTCAAGGACACCATGCAACTGGACACCACCGAACGTCACATCATGGAGAATCGCGGCTCACGTCACACGCTGATTATACGGAAAGTACATCCTCAGGACTTTGGTAATTATTCTTGTGTGGCCGAGAATCAGCTGGGTAAAGCACGGAAAACTTTGCAACTGAGCGGGAAACCAAACATTGCCGTCTTCAATTCGCCGCCAGTCAGTCAGTATAAGGACAGGTAAGTGGCGCATAAACGCAAACGCAAACAAACATACATCAATACACGCAGGCACAAACATATACATTCAAATATACATACGTGCATATATGCAAGTATACTCAACTACTTTTACCCAAAAGCTATGTGCGTTGCTTAATACTCGTAAATTTAAGCGCATTTCAGTTAACTGCGCTTTTTTACTCCTTAGTTTTTCCAAGCCAGCGCTTGTTTGTGTGTGCGTCTGTGCTGGAGTTAAGGTAATTCCACTGCTCACGAACTCATTACGATGGTAAAGCGGAAGTGATAAGAAAGGATGCTGCCACAAAAGTTTTGAGTTAAAAGTACCATCTGGCATTAAATCCTTCACACACATACGCACTCACATATATGTACTTGTAACTACTTAAATATATGTACTATTGATACATATATGCCAAGATTATACGATTTCTATACATTAATCGTCGGCAAAACAGCGATCTCTTGTGAAATTTTAGTTAAGACTTGCTCCAGCCGTACTTCTTTTTGCGGAAGTTAACAATATTCTTATCTAAGATTTGTTTGTAATTTTTTAAATTCTTTCAATATATGTGGAGATGAAAGGAAAGTTAAACCTCCACTGGGAATGTTCGGAATTCTGAACTTTTATTTGGTAGAAGCCTTCGAAAAAAATGGCGAGAGTTTAACGGACTGCTCTCATCAGTATGACACCACAACGAACCATACCAACTATGGCACTGATTGTCCTACTTCATGTGGCACCGATGGACATAGCCGTGAAGTAAAGTTATGGCTGCAACAGCTGCCCTCAGACTCCAATACTCTTCGAACTTAGATTAAAGTGGGTTGATTTCCAGGGAGCTAGAAAAAATGAAAAATCACGTAAGCGGCAAATGTTCTGCGTATCATTCTGAACAACTTTGACTAAGAGACTATAGCTTCAAACTGGTTTCGAGCAAGCAGTTTTTAAAATAAATTTTTCAGTCAGTTTTTGATATATCGGAATGAAATTGAATACGTACATAGGTGCATTCTGATATTGTATTGGTAAGCCTCCTTTAGAGTGATGACTAACCACTCCCATAATAGGGCAGCGATATTAGGCTTAAGTTCACAGACTTTGTGCTCAAAACTAATGAAATGCTTTCTACATTCCCTATCTCTAGCATTGAGTTATTCTATAATTAGAATAGTTGTGGCGCCTGGCCACAGCGGTACTCCAGGCAACAGTAAGGCTGATGAGCTTGATAGGACGGGTACTTAAGTTTCAATAACTGCGGCTACTTGTGGTTCACTACTGGAGATCGCTAGTCGGCTACAAACGGCTGTGAGGTCACATGGTCCTTCTGGCTAGGATAAGTCGAGGCGAAAACATACTTAAATAGCGGAAATAAAATGAAACACCTAAGCAGATTTGTGATAGGATCAGTGTGTAACCAATGAGACGAAATTATAAAAAGCCAAGATATTATATCGTAATTAATTTATCGATTTTGCATGTTTCTCAGTTGTTCGGGTTTGTATGCGATTGCAGTAGCGTACAACGTTGCCACCAATATAAAGTAGTAAAAGCCTGTAATTTTTTTTTTTATTTTTTATTTTTTTGTGGAGACTAGCCAGTTATTACTTTACGAAACAGTTCATGAGAAGTTAATAAGCTATTCTGACTAAAATAAAAACAAATATATTATTAAAAGAATTACCAATTGTTTAAAATGGTTTCTATAAATGTGGACACCTAGACTAATTATTGCAAAATGAGTATCATACCAAAGTTGTCTACGCAAGTCCCAATTTAAAAAGATTTAGAAAAGGGCTTGCCATTTCTACGTTCAATATTAAAGTTACAGAAATTAAAATCAGTGATGTTATAGGTCTTTTGTATCATTTGGAATAGTTATTTTACTTAAAATTCTGTATAATACTCCACTTATACTAAACAACAACTCTTAATGCCTCAATTTATAGTTTCAACATTATTTTACTCTATCAAATTTGAGCACGAACGCATTGCATCCGATGCTTCTCTAGAATTTTCTCAATTGGTTCCGAAGCATTTCACTTTTATTACGGCTATAAGCTGATTTTATTAAAAACCAATACCATTCACCAATCGCAGTTAGTTTTATCTACGCTTTGCCAATTACTTGGGTAATTCTGTTACTAATTTATGCGAGTGCGACGAGGCGAGCAGCGTAGCCGTGTAATATTAAAATGTTTACGCATTAAGTTTTCTGGCAAAATAAAAGGCAAAATAATGTGCAAAAATATATGGGAAAAGAGTGCGTAGTAAACATATGCTAATTAATGAGTGAGTGTCAATATACAAAGCAGAGATAAACTTTTGTGCAAAAGATACTTCTAATTAAAAGTTACTCATACGCCACGCACCAACGCACTCATTACTAACTAAACGAAGCAAAAATGTCGGAATATATTTATTTACATACATACTATAAGTGCTTGAAATTAAGTTTAATACACTGTTGGGGGAAAAAGTGGTGTTTGGTATAGTAAACCAAAGCAATGGTTAGTATTTATGTAGGTCTTGCTTTAAGCCTAAGCTTACGTCACTTTTTTGGCAGCAAATATATTAGTGTTGATTCTTGGATCTAAAATATATGCGTAACTTATTTCAATACTTATACTCATCTGATGTTGTCATCGTCCGTACCTCTGCACCATATAGCAGAACGGGAATAATAAGGGACTTATAAAGTATGGTCTTTGTCCGTCGAGAGCGGATTTTATTTCCCAATTGTCTACCCAGTCCGAAGTAGCAACTGTTGGCAAGAGTTATTCTGCGTTGGATTTTGAGGCTCACGTTGTTGTTGGTGTTAATTCGGGATAAAAGAAATTAATTTTTTTTCGCTTGGTATTATGAAAAATTGACATTTCTACGAAAATATATTTCTAATGTATATGTACATATCGCTTTAAACGAATATTTGCCGCACAATTATCAACTCACAGCGTAAAAATCGGAGTAATATGAACTTATCGCTCTGCCGTCTGAAACTTTTGCTCTGAAGCACTTAGCAAGTAGCAATAAAAATGATTATTAACAACTGTCGGGCAAAAAATATAAAATAAAATAAAGTGAAATAAAATAAAATTGGCAGGCAGTAAAATATTGCAATAGCGGCATTGATATTGCACACTAAAGTCATGGCAAAGGTCATATGCAACTTATACATATACACAGATATATTTCTGCAGGCAAATGACGATAGTTTTTCAGATAAGAGCAGTCTCACAATACGAGCTGGCAAACTTTTTGCATGTTAATCGAAATTCTGACAATTTGTCGTGTCACTATTATAAATAAATAATTTAGAAAAGTTCGTGGCACTATCAAAACAGTAAGTTTATGTAAATAGTTTCTTCAGATATCTTTTAGAAAATTATTTTATTTATATTTTTTGATTCAATTTATTTTAAGCTTTGATTTTTTTTGCGATAAGAGTCGCCAGGCGTTTAAATTTTTTAATTATACCAAAGAAAATATCACAAACACATTTCGTGGATTTTAATTGTTGCAGAAATATATGTACACTGGCGTGAAACGGATCTGAATTTACACTTTATGTTGGAACCAATACTTCATTAGAAAAGAAGTAAGAGACAACACTAACAACCAGCCATTATATAAACGCCTTTATGGAGATCAAAGTGATACGATAACCAAAAGCTTTAGTTGAATATTTGAAGTAAGCAAATAGACTAGGAATTTTTGTGGAAAACCTTGTACAGTGGCTTTGAGAAATGATAATAAAGTGTAACTCTGGGAACATTATATATAAAAATATTAAAAAAGTAAAGGATATGATGCTCTAAAATTGTGCGGCAATTGTTGGAGAGATGCCAAGAGAACTCGACATCTCTCCCGAGTCGAATTTTTGTGGATATTTTCGGTATGAAATGCGTTCTTACTCAACTAGTCCCGATAAAGCTGAATTCGATCCCCGTTCATGGAGAGCATAACAATTGTCAATGATACATGGGTTTATGAGTTTAACATGCAAACAAGTCAACAATCATAGGAAAGGAGGAAAAAATTAGCCGAAACAAAAAACAGCACGCCAAAGCCGTTCAATAATCAAGGCGATGTTCCATGTTTGTTTCTATGTTCGTGGTTTGATGCATCATGAATTTAATCCAGAGAGTGAGATGGTCAAAAGGTGTTCTATTTGGCCGTATTGATGCGTTTGCGTGAGAACATCCGGTGAAAACGGCCGGAATTGTGAAAGAAACATGCAGGGATTTTACACGATGATATTGCTCCATCGCATCAAGCCACGATTGTGGCCGAATTTAAAACCATGATGTTTTCTTCTTCCCGAAATTGAAATTTTTGCTCTGTGGAACCCGTTAACAATCGTTCGAAGAGATAAAATAAAAGTTCAGTTCAGTTTGTATGGCAGCTATATGTTGTGGTGGTCCGATATCGGCAGTTCTAACAAATGCGCAGCTTCTTGAAGAGAAAATGATGTTTGCAAAATTTCAAAACGATATCTTAAAAATTGAGGGACTAATGCGTATATATACAAAGGACAGACAGACTGACGCACATGACCAAATCGACTCAGCTCAACATACCAATCATTTATAAATATACGTTATAGGGTCTCCGACGCTTCCTTCTGAGTGTTACAAACTTCGTGACAAACTTAATGTACCCTGTTCAGGGTATAAAAATGCGAATTTATGTAAAAAAAAAATATTTTTAAAAATATTTCGAAGTAATTTTCACTAATAAAACTGCTATACACACACTTATGCCATGATTATCTAGACTAATATATGCATGCAACTGAGCGCAGCAGAAAGCTGCCCTGAAATTCATTGCAAAACTCATTGCTCACCGCACATTTCACGCACAAGCGCATCGAAAGTGTGTAAATTGCAGCGGCAATGATGCAGCAATGGTGACAATGACAACGACAACAACGCCGTCAACAATAAACGGTCGTTGCAACCAACCGCATGCCAACCACCGGTGCGTATAAGTAACTTGGAGCGACTGAAGCAGTCTGCTGAGCAAACATTAAAAAAAACTGAAGAAAAATGAAGTTGTGCAACTTAATGTTGACGTCTACGGTTGAGCGCCGACGTTGCGTCACTGTCTGCGGCAATGTGGCAAGCGTGCGCAATAAAAACAAGCAGTGCAACCGTATTTTCACTGCAACCACGTAGCATTCAAGACGCTCACACGCACACACTGTTGTCTGGCAGTTCGGCGCACTTGCGAACGCTTTTAATGAGTTCTTTCACATTTGCTTAGTTTTCTTCGTTTGCTGGCGTGTGGCAAATCGTTAAGTTGCCTGTGTTGTTGCAGACAATCACTGCTTTTATGCTCCTTTGTCGTTTGTGTGCGCATCTAACTTCGTTTTGCTTACAAATTATGCGCTGTGGCTATCGTGCTGGTTTGCTCCGGCCGCACTCCTTTCTTGTTGGAGACTTTGTAATACTCGCAAAATGTTATTACACCAGCGTGACATTAAGTTTTATTTCTTGAGTTGCAGTAAATGCAGCGACAGCAATATAACTTGATAATAAGCCAATGGACAATGTGCATAAAATCAAATTGATTTCATTCTCCCAACTCGGTGGCAGGTAGGAAAAAAAGCTTTAGACCTTTATATTTGTTATATAAATAATATATATGTATGTGTGCATATATTTCGAACTTGAAACTTTGTTTTCTTTTAGGGTATTATGGTTTCGTTCTGAATACCGAAGTTGAAAATATAGATATAAGGTAAAGTTTGAAATTTCGGCTACCGAAAAACTAAGTTGAAGCAATGTATGTATATGTACAGTAGATACATGATTTTGAAGACAATTTTCAAATTTTGTTTCGAGAATATAGAATTAGAACTAGAAATGACCCTTAACATCTAAACAAGAGGTATTTAAATTAAGACTGCGACCGAAAATCATCAATTTTATTCCTTAAAAAAAATCCAATCACGGTTCATTTCTTATTGGCGAGTTTTCAACTACTTCCATATCTTACAGACAACGCTCAGTGTCCTCTGGTCAAATTTGACGGGGACTGATAGACAACATACATATTTACGTATTTTATTACAAATTTTAATTCTTCAAAATAAACTCCTTTGCCAACATGCGTGCCAATGCTTAAGCCAATTTTCCATACACATGTTATAAGCTCCGACTAAGATGGTCTTCAGCGTCTTCCGCGAATTTTGATTTTTTCGGTTCCGGCTCATTTTTGGCAAGCCATTCGCTAGATTGCCACTTTCTTCTCGAATAATGATGGGTTTGATGAATGCAGGGTTCTCGGATTGTAAAGGTGGCTCTGTTGTGACCTCTATTAAAGATATTAATGTCTTAAAATTTTTCGATGTAATCGTCCTTAACACAAGTTAACAGAAGTGGATGGACGACTCGTGTGAGACAAGTTTTCGATGACTTCACAAACCTTCACCATTTGCTTCATGGCACCCAAATACTTGTGTTCGTGTTAAATTGAAAACACACAATTTTAAGCAACTTTCTTTAAATTTTTTTTAGTCAAAATCTCCACACAAACTTTTCGCGTCGTAAACCAACTACTGTCAATCACACACTAATTCACATATGAAGATTGAACCTCACAGAAACAAAAACAGGGGTTGTACCAATCTAGCAAAATCATTACTATCGATTCGGTTTTTGTGACAAGTCCGAGTCAAATTTGATCAAATGGAAAATGTGGCTGGTGGAAAGGTATCGTAATCCCATATGAACCTTCTTTCTAGATGGCACAGTTGAGATATCTAAAATATGTTCAAGACACGAAAATATGAATCGAAGGTCTTAACATATTTACAAATGAGTTTGCAGATCTATTAATAAAAAGTAAGGTCAGATCGCAAAGAAATTGATGGATCTTACTTGGACAGATAGATCTCATAGATCGCCAAAGCGTTTTAATCTTACAATAATTTCATTAAGTCAGTTTTTATCGACCCCTGCCACTCCGCAAGGTTATCTAAAGACATATCTACCAAGATATTTCAATCCCTACTGCCAAAAACCGGGAATTTTATTAGAAAGTGACAAGAGGATTCCGTCCGACAGAATACTTAGCCACACAGCGTGTAAACCTATTGGACAGTGTTCACTCAGAAGACCAACAATTGAGACGAGATTGACTTTGCCAAGACTCAGTATTTCGGAGGCCTCTAAATGGTTCATTATGGGCTGAGCTTACTAGAGGTCCTAAGGTCCAACGCCAAAACCCAGAAGCCATCGGAAAACAGACTTGGTTTCAATCGAATAAAATTGGGTAAAGGGTATCCCACCTAGAAAGCTTATCGGCTTTGCTGTAACCAGCGATTCCGCTGTGATCGAACATAGCACTTTACTGAAGAGATGAATTAGTAAATATTCTTGCATAGTTAGTAGAAGTAAGCGAGTTAAATATAGACCAATTCATTAAAGAGGGAGCTCAACTTTCACTAAATTTCTCAGAAACAATGTAGGTATCCGAGCGAAGTGAGCGCTTTCTTACATCCTGCTCCCTTCTTTTTAAGCCATCACAAACTAAGGTCAATCAGCTAACGGGAACTTTGTGTGCATTGATTGCAAGAGTAAAGGATTATGCATGCAACAAATTGCCAACAAGCAAACGACTCAGCTAACTTGAAGTCGAATTGCTTATTTAACCTCTACAAGGAGAAGTGGGCGGCTACTTGAGGCGCTTAACTGAAACTCACAGCTGCTCTCCTCACACACGCATAAACCAGTTCGCAAGTACAGTGCGCTGCCTTTTGAATGTGGATGCGAGTGTGTGTGCTGTTCGGTTATCCGCAGCACTTCTGCGTGCAACTGCAACAAAGTCAATGCACTGGCATGTGGCCGCCTGCAAGCGTCATTGTTTTCGCACTTCAGCTTCTTAACAATGCAAACATTGACTATGCCACCGCCACACGCCCTCGCGGCATGCGCCGGCTTGTGCTCAGCGTCTTGGCGACCATTTGCCAGCGGGAATTTGCGCTTGACTTTGCTGTCTGCGGCGCTGCGAGAATGACTTTCTCGACATCAGCTCGACGTCAACATGGTGATACTGCAGTCAAATGCCTCGGTGGTGGTTGTTGTTGTTCTTGTTTTGTGGCGGCCATTATTGTTTCGCCAATAGAAGCGGGAACTTCATTAAGTTCGCTGCTGCCCGCGTTCGTCCGCTTGTTGAGTCAGCAGCTCGACAATGCGATTGTTATGTTGCACATAAAGACAGCGATAACAACAACAACAACAATTTTTGGGCATACCCATATATACACACGCCACTGAGTGGATCAACGGCATTTCTTGATTGCAAGTTTGTATGCATAACAATACCGTTAGTGTGCGCTGACGTACACATGAAAACACACACATACATATACAGCACTACAACTTCTCTTTTCTTATGCTTTTCACTAACATCTCGTCTCGTCTTTCTTGCAGATACAACATTTCTTGGACCGTGGACTCACACACACCCATCGAAGAGTACAAGCTGTCCTTCCGAAGGTTGCCGCAAGGACACGAGGTCGATAACTCCATCGATACGCACACCGGCTCGTCATCCTCCTCGACGCTGCTGCAGATGTATGGCGGTGGCGGCGCAGTCGGTGGTGGCAGCATGGGCGGCGGCTTGCTTGGCAGCCAGCACAATCATCGTCTTGGCAGCGGTTTGGGCGCCGGTCTCAGCAGCTACGGCAATGTGATGCACTGGGGTCGTAACGATTGGCGCGATGTGGTGCTCGCTGCGATGCCATTGTCACATCATTACACCCAGGGGATGAGTTATATGATACGCGGACTCGATCCGGACCAGCACTACGAGGCCACTGTGCAAGCAAGGTGAGTACAAAGCTAGCGTCATGAGGGAGACACATCGAGACAAGCATTTTGTTTGTGAAATCCTTCCAACAGCTGCCGCGTATTGCATTCAGAGCAAGTCTTTTGCTGTGCCACAACTCTATGGCCACTGGTGTGGTGTAACAGTTTACTTGTCTGTCTTCTAAGTTCTGCTTTTCAGTTCAGCTGAAATTGACTACTCCTTGAGTAGATATCGCAATCAATACTTCAGTGTATGTGTCTAAGACAAAAACAATGTTCAGCTGTTGCTTTTGTTTTTGTAATTTTCAATATACGTGCAACGACTTGTTGTCACTTTACAGCTGTTTCCCTATTATTAGTACCATTTTTTCCCATTTCACTCTTACTGTTGTTGCTCTATAAGCTCCGACTACGTGCGACGCCGGAAATACCTTCCCCTTCACCGCTTTTATTGGCGCAAATTGATAGTTTATAATGCTCAAGCTCTTGATCAGCAGCTTTGGTTAGCTTTCGCGTTGCCACATTAACAATTTGCAACGTTAGCGCACACTGCTGTGCTAGCTGAAGCAAGCAGCGTGACAACAACAGCGTAAACAACAGCAGCAATAACCGTTACAATGGCGACATGACACGCTAAGCGCTACACTTTGGTGGAATCTCTGTCGTAGCGCGTTGATTTAGTGCAAGATTTCGCTCCGTTTGCCGTGGGGCATTTCATTGATTGCTCGCTGAATTTGATTGAAACTGATAGGTGCCGTGCAACAGGCGGCAATGTTGCGTAAATAGTACGCTAAAAAGGATATAGAGATGTAAAATGAAATTTTTTATTTCACATGCTGAAATATTCAATGTCATATTGCCACTCCAATAAAAGCCCTCGTCCCTATTTTGGCAAAAAATTAATCCGATGCAAAAGAACTTCCCAACCACCCGTAGACCCTCGCAAGTCACTATAGAAGTGTGTACCCTGTCTTTATCTTGGTAGAACACAATTTCTTTCTTATTAGCCAAACTTAGCCACAATTGTGAAAGTAAAGGCACGAGTTAAGAGTGTTTCTTTAGAAGAGCAGCACCAAACACATAGTAATACCTTTTTAAACTGTCAATTATTTCCACAATTCGACCACAACCTTTTTCGCTTGACATTGTTATACATATGCCTATTTTTCTTCACCGGCACTCGTGGACATTGCCAGCGGACACCGTATCTTTGCTCCCTTCGAGTTGCCTCTAAGATGACCACCGTCCCATTTATGAGATGTCGGGGGCAGAGAGGTAGAGATGACGAACATGGTCAAATATTTTGTGGTGTCTTAAATGGTGTAATACAATTAGTCCTTCTGCCAAGGGACAGCATTACCGAAAAAGTAAACTTAACCAAGATGTTCAAAGTTTAGCAGCAAGACTGAATGGAATTAATTTACTGTCGAGCTACTTCAAAGAGATAGTACAAGCAAGTGGTACACCGACGGTGTAGAGAATTGGTGCAGGAGTTGCAGGATCACGTACCAAACTCTCAATACATATGGGAAATTTATCGAGCATTTTTCAAGCCAAGTCTTTGCCATAAGTTTGTACATAGAGATAAACTTCCTAACGGAACGTAACCAAGTGCACCTTATCTGAGTGCCGCCCGCTCCGCAGCATTCACTAACATGTTGTGGTTAGTCCTTAGAATATTAAGAAGCTTCTTCGCAAGGATGAAGGTGTAGGTAGGGAAGTTTTGGCAATAACTCCAAGCCTAGCTTATTACGCGAATTTCCGGTTCTGCGACAGAGAGCCTGAAACTCCAGAACAGCTGCTAATTGGCTGCATAGCAGTCAGCAGACGCAGGATAAAGGCCCTGAGATCTATGTGTCCAAATATAGGGATCACATCGCCTCACTACTCAATGCTGGGGCTAGTATAGTTTTATGCGTTTCTCATGGATACGGTATTGTTTCTGTCTTGGATTCGTCTAGAGAGGCTGCTGACTTAGCCACCTGGTTTGATTTTTCAAAAATATTCTTATGACTGGAACCCAAATTATGGTTAAGTCGAGTGGGGCTTAAAGCCTTCCTTGCATTATTTACTGCGCTGGAGATAAACTTTATCGCATAACATCAAATGCTTCATCAGAAACGTAGAAACCTTTTAGTGCTGCTTGGATATGTAGACAATTTTCCACCAAACAGTCCACCCTGTAGCTTAATGTGTTAAGAATTTTATACCTATAGAAAATTAAAATTCATTCTGGTTGAAGGTTTTAAAAAGAAGGAATTTTAAAATTGACTGTTTTTTGTCGAAATCGAAACAAAATGCTCACAATTCTGGACAAATATTATATAACTTCTCACATAACTTTCGTATATAGTTTTCTTTACACACATGAATTTTTCACTAACACTTTGAACTATCGATAAAATACATAAATAGTTTCAAAATATGATCTCGTTGAACAAAGGCGACGTCTTTTGGTATTTAAGCTCAAAAATTGCAGAACTTTGTCCTCAAACCTAACTGACCTACTGAGTCTTAATCCATCAACAAAGTAATACAAAGCAAATAATTATAATAAACATTTACGTATACATATGCATATTGTATATACATACATGTTTATAATAATATATAATTAGGTATGTGTATGGATTGCATAAGTGAATTATGACCTTAAATAAACATGTGGGGCCTCAGGGCACAGAAATACTTCCAATTTCACTTTATTTGTTCGGCAATGCTAATTTATATTTAATTCATGAATTGTTTATTTCTCGTTATCTCGATACTCGCATACTGCAAGCGTCTTACTTGCCCAACAATGCTCAAATAAAATCAGAAACTAATTACAGAGGCATGATATGCAAACCCTCAAACAAATTGTATGCAAATACTTAGTCCGTCCGGTCCGTGCAGGTATTTTGCTCTCGGCCACATGCCACTTGCCGTATGCCGCATGCCGCATGCTGCATTGACGCATTGACGCACTGATGCAATTGATGTGTTTTGTCACAAATAATCATCTGTGCATAATAATTTTCGAGGTGACATTTTCATTCTCTAATTAATTGCAAATTCTCGTTTTGTTCGTTTGTTTGTCTTTTCGAACGTATTTGAAATACTTTAGGACTCAAGCAACCGTAACACAAATAGCTAAGCATTGGCTAAATTTCATTTTAATTACATTTGTATTTGCAGGAATCGTTATGGTTGGAGTGACTTGACGCACAGCTTCCTCTTCTCGACATCTTCGAATGGTAAGTGGAAAATTGCTGCATTCAACGTATTTTATTACATTATTAGACAACTACACAGACACATGCGTGAATAGCCGTAAATAAGTGTCTCTATATAGATATTTATTTGTGTATAAAGGGTGTTTTTTTAATAGTATAGAACTTTTGCTTCAAATTAGATTGAAATCACAAACACTTTGAGACTTTGAGGAAATTCTAAAGAAATCTAACGGAGAGACATGAGTTTGCTGACCAGTTAGCACACCCTATACTTAATAGAACACGATTTTCAAAGCTCTAGTGAATTTGTAACAAGTTTCCTTCGTTCAAAAAACATAAATGTTAAAAACATCTGAGAGATTTACCAGCTTGCACTCAGCAATTCTATTCGCCACAGAAAAACACCCTTTATATTTAAGTTTATATTCATGCTAAAGTGCACAAGTAAATATTATTTTGAAGTGCAAAGCCGTTTTTATGTGCCATTTGTAAATTACATTAATTTGAACATTACCAAAGCAATTGCCTGACAAAGTAAACCTAAACTAATGAAACCACACACTTGCATTACAATTACATATACACATGCACACATATATATACATGTGAAATGACATAATTAAATATGCAAATCCCTGCATGCATAAACGTTTGGGATTATATATTAATTTTTAAGAAATTTTAATGCCAGTTGCTGATAACTAGCACATGCAGAGCACTAACATAGACAAAATAACATTTTTAATACACTGAAAAAAATTCATATACTTATACTTAATTTTTACACACTTAATATATAATACTGTATTAATATGATAAAAGACTTTACCTTACAAACATTTGATGGAATTTAAAATTGTTTATATGCGAAGTAAGTGTATTATTTGTCTGAATTTGCACTTTAATTTAGAATTGTCAGTATATTATTACCAACCGAATTGTGTTGAAATCGATCGAGTAGGTCCTGAGATATGGGATTTCAACTAAAAGTGGCCGGTGCCACACCCGTGTGGGTATCACAAATACAATATATATACTCTTGTTTCTATTGAAAACTCCTTTCAATTTTTTGTGCGACCTTCAAAGTGTTCAGACGGTTAAATAAGAAAACATGTTCCACAACCATACACTTTTTTTTTCAAATTAATTGTTGGTTTTAATTTTCTAATAGCATATGAAAGCCACTAATGTGACTTTTAAGTCTTTTCTCGGTCTTCTCTCAAGAGCTTAAGGCTTTTCTTTAATTTTTTTTCTTTCTAAAATAGTACTCCCTTCTTAATCCTCTCAACGAAACTGCCTATTGCTTTCACTTTTTGTTCAAAATATTTCCAAAATGAAAAGTACTGAAATCTTCACATAAACTCGATGCTGTTATTCGATTTATATGACAATGTTCTTACCCTTTTTATACCCTGAACAGGGTATATTAAGTTTGTCACGAAGTTTGTAACACCCAAAAGGAATCGTCGGAGACCCTATAAAGTATATATATAAATGATCAGTATGTCGAGCTGAGTCGATTTAGCCATGCCCGTCTGTCTGTCCGTCCGTCTATCTGTCTGTATATATACGAACTAGCCCCTCAGTTTTTAAGATATCGTTTTGAAATTTTGCAAACTTCCTTTTCTCTTCAAGAAGCTGCTCATTTGTCGGAACGGCCGTTATCGGACCACTATAACATATAGCTGCCGTACAAACTGAACGATCGGTATCAAGTTCTTGTATGGACAACTTTCACATTTGACAAGATATATTCACGAAATTTGGTATATATTATTTCCTAAAGCAACAATGTTATCTACGAAGAAATTGATCAGATCGGTTGACTATAGCATATAGCTGCCATACAAACTGAACACATAGTTACTAACAGAAATGCACCTGTGAAGGGTATTTAGCTTCGGTGCAACCGAAGTTAACATTTTTTCTTGTTTTTTGTTACAAAAGTAATACAAACAGCAGATCATGTCAAAAATTTTTACTACTATGGGCAAAAAATAATAAGACTTTGTTCATAACTTTTAAATTTTTAATTTATTATTCAAAATCTATGTTGATCCCTAGAAGTAGTCGCCCTTGGCCCCAATACACTTGTGCCAACGTTTTTTTTTTTAGCCTCGAAACAGTTGTTTAAGTCATGTTTTAATCAATTGTAGTATTTCAAAAATAAATTAAAAATTTTAAACATCTATAAAAGTTGTGAAAAAATTTCAGCTTTGTACTCGTACTATAACCCAAGCATAAAAACTGAATGATAATAAAATATATAAAAAAAATTGAAAGTGATTAAGGTTTTTCAAACTTACTTTGAGGGTTTCCAAAAGTGATCTAATTAAGTCTCATCTCAGATATTTTCTTAAATTCCTTAAATACAGTTATATACATATATCAAACTTAACCCGGATTGACAAAGAAACAAAATTGCTGGATGGTATCGACGATTTATTCATAAACCAACGTTAAGACGCTAGTAATGAATGGTTATATGAATGTAGTGTTCTCAACTGGGTTGTCAATCATCTCTGTTGCAACCTCTACTCGACGTCGGTTTTGCAAAAGGTTCAGGCTTCCTCTTCTATCTCTCAGATGCCAACACAGCGACTTGCAAACTTCGTTTTTCTGACTTTTACGATAGACGAATGCACGACTTTCATGCAAGTCGTTTTGGATTACTTCGCAATCTTGCTTTGTGCTATTCAAATTTGTGATAGAGCAGACTCCACAAAGCGTTTCTGCAACATTTTCAACAATTCCGTAGTTATGGAACATAGAAAGCACAAAATGTCAGTGCAATTGACCTAGATAATAAATATGAAAAGTTTTAAGAAATTCCTTGAGCGATTCCAAAAGTAATCTATAAAGATTTTATTACGACGATCATTTTAGACATTTTATGAAATTTCTTGATTTTATCTACATACATATATACATTGAAAAAATTGTTCTTAACCATAGCCGGAAGTAAAGTGAAGCTTGCAACGCAATCCAAGGTCTAGTGGATGCTCCCCTCTGTCACAACGATTACATACATAGGCCCAGTACACTGATAAGTTCCAATATCCTGTTAGAGTTGTTGAATCAGATTCCATGTCGGAATTCGCAGTTTGCACAATAGGCTATAATGGTTAATAAGTGTTTCTTGAGCCTACAGAGGGCGGTTTGAAATGCTAAAAGTAGCCGGAATGTCTCTCGAAAGGCTGATTACACTTAAACCCAGAAAACTTGCCTGCGGCTTCCATACTTCTTTCTGCCCACTTTTTTTTCCTTGGGAAGCAGCTTATTTGAGGTATGTAGCTTTACAATCCTACCATGCTGTAAACTGCTGCAAAGCGCGCAAGCTCATTAGCCGTTCTCAAGCAGTCAGTGTACCACTTAATAGTGCTACACCTTAGCAATAGGTCAAACGTGGACTTACACTAGTCAGTCTTACTGCCGAGGATAACTTAAAACTTCTTTATGAAGATTGCTTTTTGCTAATGCTGTTCCTTGTCAGAAGGGCCAGTGATGTTTCACCTCTGCTGTCATTTGAAACACTGTTTATTTAGCTATTTGATTGATGACTATTTGCACCAACCCCTTGCCAGGCATTATCCCCTTTGAATGATATCGCAGAGAGTATTCTTGAGTTTGCCTCTTGCTAATAAAGCAATATCGTCCGCGGAACCTCCTCTCCATACAAAATGCTCCATACACCTAATTAGGAATATTAAGATATGTGCCGTAAGAAAGTTTTTGATTAACATTTTATTTTAGAAATGGAAGAAATTAGTTTTTCACCAGCTAAAATTTCTTACTAATTCTCTATGTGTAGCTTCTATGTTTATTTGACAAATAAATCGCACAAAAATTTGCCAATAAACATTATCGCAAACATTTAAATGTCATAGATACGTAGGAACACATATGAATACAATCTACATATATAGGAAATGTAAGCAAGTATGTTAACGCCAAAAATGAAATATCTTTGCCTTTGTGCAAAGCGCTTTTTGCCCATTCGTCGCTTGGGGCGTTTGGCAAAGCAAATCAGTTTAAAATATTCCAATTTAAATGCATTAAAATATTAGAATGCAAAGCAGCTGACAAAACTATGCCAAGCGCATAGACACATATACACATATCAACATATCACATAGTAGATTACACATATATATATATATACATATATATTTATATGTATTTGTGTGTGTGCAACTAATGCGCTGCGTTGCTTTGCTTGGCACGCATTTACTCATCTATTGTAATATTACTGTGAAATTGCAATAATAAATTTCTGCAGAGTATACACTCATATACATATGTATGTGTGTGCGCATGTATGTGTTTGTGTCTGCGAGTGCACAGACCAAGGCCAAGCAAACGTGCCCGTCAACGCTGGTAATATTATTGCATTTATCTTGCAAATGCACGCACAGATAACAAAGCCGACACACACACACACATGCGCATGTGTCTGGAAAGTGACAGAATATAAGGCAGAGGAGACTGCAGCGCTCTGCGCCCTAGCTCAAGAGCTGTGGCAAGCGTTGTTAGCAATGTCATGCCCCACAACGGCACTCCAGGCTTCGAGCTGCTTGTGATTAAGAGCAAGTACTGCCGGGGACTGGGGAGCTGAAGAAGGCTGCAGCCAGCGCTGCGTCATGTGAGCTGCTTTGAGTTACACATTCATTCATTTTGATTTCACTTAAATATTCATCCGATTTGCGTCAGGCAAACAGGCAAACCGAGTCTCAACATATTCGCACAACTACTGACACAGACACGCACGCAAACAAGCTAAAACTATGCATTCGCATGTGTGTGTGCTTGCATGTTGCATAGCCATATGTTAATGGTGGCAATGTTGCATGCTGTTGTCGTTGCATTTCGCTGCTTTGCCACTGCCATTCATTGCGCAACTATTTATGGATCTGTGAAATTGTCATTTCGGCACGCACTCACTAACTCACGCCACCGCACTTTGTCACACACACGCACAAATGCATCAGCAAAAGCGGTTGCAAGCGAAGCAGCTCGCAAAGCCAGTAGATAAGTACGTAAAGCCAATGTTGCAGCATGGCGAATTGCCGCTGCGTATGTGTGCCTGTTTGTGTTTCCATATGTGTGTGTGTGTGGGCGTGTGGCAAAGCTAAATTCAGCAAATTAACAATTTTTGGCACGTTCATTGTAATGCGCGCTGCTGCTTTTTACCATTGTGCACACAGCCAATAACACGCATAACAGCCACATCCGACCCGCACACACACACATACATACAAACATATGCTTACAATAGCAATAACAATTCGAATGCCTGCAGCGCTCACATTGGCGGTATTTTGTTAGTTTAGTTGGTTCATTTCGTTTTCGTTTGTTCTCAGATTTACCAACTCCACTCTGTGCACCGTCGCGTATACGTAACATTTTGCATGTGCGCAATCATACAAAAGTCCCTACTACAATGAGCGCCTAGTATATTGCTACTAGCATGCTATAATGTCTCCTTTCAACTTCCAACACACACGCCAACACACACACACACACACACACACACAAATACACTGATATAACTGCAGTCGTTTGTCTGCCGCGCGTTGCCATTGGCGATGCATTGTGCCGCGCCACGTTGGATGAAATGATTTTATCCCACTTTATTATTCAATCCGTTTCATTTCATTGCGTAGTATTTATATCGCTAATTGCATTAAAGCAGCTCAGCTTTTCATTCTAATTGCAAGCGTTATTCGGCGCTTTGTGCGGACTTTCATTTCAATTCAATTCCATTATTTGCCTTTCATGTGTGCGTGGTACTGTGTATGTGAATGTGTTGTTCAGGGAGGGATTTTATTTGGTGTTGTACTCATATTATCTCCTAACACGTGTAGATTGCGGCTGACATAAGCAAAAACTGACATATTCTACAATAATAGTGCAACCTGCGATCGCTTGAATAAAAGTATGTTAGGGTAGGCTAGGAGATCGATCCTTACAGGGGCTCGATTCTTACTGAATTAAGCTTAGATACATATATAATATCATAAGAGCCTTACAAAGCGACAAATCGTTTTAAGTCTATTATAAATTTGTTGAAACGTTTCGGCTTTGTCTTCGGGTTCGCCGAAGGTAAGACTGCTGAGATTTTTCGAACTCAAACCTGAAAATGGTAGATAACGGAGCTTTTCCACTGAATATATCCACATCACCCCCCTCAACACAGAGTCCAGTAAGAAAACCAACGATTGCAGCAACATGTACTTTCCTATGGAAAAAAGGGAAAGTAGTTCAGTAAAGTGTTAAAACGCAAGACGTCAATGGAGATCCAACTCGGTCCCATTCCGATGGGAGCGGGCTAAGGATGCCCCTCTGGCTAGCTCATTGGTTTTGCAGTTGTCAGTGATTCCGCTAAGACGAGGCCCAAAAATAAGTATCATTATGAAGTGACAGACGCTATTTCTAGTGAAGACAAATACTCCTGGCTACCTTTGAGCGCACATTTAGTCAGCTGCTCTGCTGTTGGAGCCTGAAAAACACTACAGCGGACCGCCAGCCTAAAGCTAAAATTGACGAAGAGCTCAGCCTCCAACCTTCTCTGCTAGCTTTGACCCATCCATAAAATAGCTCACTTCTCCTTTTCTCCAGCGGCTCCGTTCTATCCACATATCGCTCGTCGGTATAGGAGCAGAGATAGAACCGCTGCGATTGGGCTCTTCGAAGCAGTGATCCAAATTTTTCGAGATGCAATTGAAGGAGTAGAGAATTTTGGCGTGTTTTGTTCGGACGCTTTCATATCCCCAACATCCAATAATACACCTGCCGGCAACGTCCATCGGTGTTATGTGTTAAATGGCATTAAGTACTATTGTTGGTGTATTCCGCAGTACCGATGAGAGGCGCTCATTGGGCACGATAAAGCTGCTTACCAAATAAGTTTCTCTTCTATTCCTATACACTATAGAGCATTATTGGCTTGACTATACTTTCGTAAAGTCAAAACACCACCTTTAGTGAGGATACCTTAATCTCTTCTCAAATTTTGGCAATCTTTCTTCTAGGTTGAGGACGTTAGGCTCCAAAATAGTATAGAGACACGTTTGATGTTATACCTCCTAGTAAACAAAACCATTGCTGTTTAGTCCAGTTGTATACCGTGTTGTGGGGCTCTTCAGTTAGTTCGTAAATGGTATTTCGAAATTTCCCTTCAACCATAAAGACAATGAAGTCAGTGTGAGTAAAAAATTTCCCTTTAACCATAAAGACAATGAAGTCAGTGTGAGTAAAATACAAGCCTTTTTTCATGTTTACAATATTCTAATTCTGCTCATTTGCAGAAGTATATATTTCTGCTTGTGCTAATATTGAAATTTTTTCAAAAACAAACTATGACGAATTTCAAATGTATGTACACTCCTTACAGTCAATCTACTTAAAGGATGATTCACTTCGAGTTTCCCTACTTTTTAAAGAAAAAACACAGAAACTTCAAATTTAATGGGCAGTGTTTACTATCATTCGAAAGAACGACTGGTAACTGGCAAATAACAAGCGTGATGTTTTGCTCCAAGGCCTGAATTGAAGCGGTATTATCTGCATAGACTTTTGACTTTACATATCTACACAGGAAAAAGTCTAACAGTGTGATACCAAATGATCTTTGCCAATCAACTGGCCCAAAACTTGAAATTATCGGCTCACCGATATGTTCTCTAAATAAATCCATGGAATGATGCGATGTGTGGGAAATGGATCCGTCTTGTTGAAGCCAACTATCGCCGAGTTCACGAGGAAAGGATATTAAGGGAATATATCCACTTGTCAATTTGAAGAACACGATTTGTTTTTGAATGTCAAGGGTCTATCAGTAAGAACGACATGATGAAATGAAATAAAGTATTCAAATTTGGTAAAAGTGGCCACTGTTTTTTTTTGGTTTTTCTTTTTTGTGGGGAATATTTTAATCTATGCTTTGAACATTTGATATGTGGGCCAATTGACCACCACGTTTCTTTTTGCACATAACCACACATTCGAAACACTGTTTTCAGACTCGCTGAGGAAAATTTCATCCAAACTAGACTAGGCTTATCGACTTGATAATTTCACACGATCTTTTGAGTAAAATTGTCAAGTAAAGATCGAAGGAATAAGATATTTGATATGTTTTTCGATTTTTCACAAAAAAGAACAATTTTTGTTTTTAATTAAGCGGAAAATAAAAATTGCAACTAGTTCTTCGTTCCTCACATGTATTTTGATTGAGATTATTTTAGCCAATTATAGTATTTTCGAAGGTCTTCCTGGGGTTGAATCGGCTATTACTGAAATACACTAAAATGATATTTAATAAATGGCCCTAAACAAAAAGTACTTTTCTGAATTGTCAGTGCTTATAACTCCTTTACACGTTTTGTAATTTCGGCTGTAATGATTACACTGTCAAAATCATTTTCGGTATATTAAAGCAAATGAACACTAATTGTCAGAGAAAAGTAATGAAACATAGAAATTCACCTAGTGTCCTCCTTCACTTCCAATATATATATATATAAGTGTTATATCTACGTTGGCGACAGGCAATCATTTTGACTGGCAATAGAGGTATAACTAAGCTCCCGTCTTTCTAGTTTCAATGAAAAGAAGTTTAAAAGCTTTAGAATTTTCTTCTCTTATCACATGGCTGTTTTCAGAAAGAATGGATGATGATTTAGGCAAAAAACTGCAAGCATAAGCCCATCCTTTGCCATTATTTGCATAAATTTAATTTGAAATTTGCTTTCTCAAAATTTCTTTAGTATGCAAGTAATTTTAAAATCTCTCATTGAAATATTCAAAAGTTATAAAAAATATGTGCGAATAAAAAAGTTTTAGAAAACTAAAAAAAATAATACCTGCATACAACTAATTTCACGTGTGTAGCTTTGCTTACATAGCAGTATTGCATTTTATTCCATTGAAAAATCAATTACGTATACGCCCCGTTACACGCTGCAACGACGTGCAACTGGTAAATACACTATTTTCCTACTATGCGCTCTAAATAACGGCTGCGTAAACGTAATGCAACAACGAAAACAACAAAAAAACACCACACAGAAGGGTGGAAAAGTGTTTGAGAAAAAATTTACCGAAAAAAGTGCGACAGTAAAGTGTAGAAAAAACTGTAGATTTAAGTGCACAAGCGAAAATCATTTAAATGCAAAATGCTATTTTTGCATAGAATACGAAATTACTGCAGCGAAAAAGTTGCAAACGAGGCAGGGCGCAGCCAGAAAACAGCGGAAAGAGGCGCGTGAGGAGTTTGATGGGTGGAAGGTTCGACGCAGCTAAACTCGGTGTATGCCTTTGGCTGTTGCATGTGTGTATAAATGTGTTTCATACGCATAACTTTTTGTGCTTTTCATGTGTGTGTGTGACACGCCGCGTGTTATTTCCTGCCCAATAGAATAGAACTGGGCACTCCACTATACACAAGACACTGTTTTCAGTGTTTTGGACTGGCTTCGCCCCTTTCCAACAAAAAAAACACACAGTGCCACAACTATACGGTAATGGATAAGCATATTTCGCTCTCCCTATTGTGTCTGAGTACGTGCGTGCGCCGCTGTGAAGGAAGGCACGATGCGCAGCGCCTAAGCGACAGACGCCGTGGGAATGCGGCGAAAATTTAATAAAGGATACGTGCATTTTGCAAAGTAGCGCGACAATAAAATACACAATGCAATGCCACGCTGGCAGCGACAGCGCCGAACAGCGAAAGCTACAAACGCCGCTCGACGCTCGCTTTGGTGTAAAAAGCGCCGTTGCCTTTTAGTGGCACTCTTGCCTGCGTCACTCGCTGTGTATCGTGCTAGTGTTGCGTTCTGCCTTCCGCTGATTGCACGTAGCTTCGTTTTTTGCCAAATGAAATGTAGATTTGGTTAAACTTAAGTTTATGATCAACGTGACTTATTTAATACCAACGCTTGGGACACGCAAACTGATACGAAGATTTGCCTGCAGATTTTAGCTGGTCTGTAGTTGAAAGAAACTTCGCAAATTTTTGCTCAGTGCATCTATTTTTAGAAAATTCCTGAACCTATAGACACAAGTGCTTGGTGTGCAGCTAGATGCTTGAGGAGCGTGTCTATACAGCAGTCTAAAATTTAATTTTGTTTACGTTTTTATTTTAAATATTTTCATAATATATTAAGGCAGCAAATATGGCTTTAAATAAATGAATATTAAAATGGTGAAGATAATGTTTGTCGATGTGCCAAGATATTTTATGAATTTTAGAACACACTTGCCAAAAAAAGTCAGTAATAGGTATTCTTGAAAAACAATGTCTATTAAAATCTTGTTCTTTTGTTAAAAATATTTTTGTGGTGTATTTTGCAATATAAGTGAAATATTTATAATACATAATATTTCACATCGATGTTATACACAATTAAAGCGAAATAGAGTTTATGGAAATTTGTTCAGATTCCTAAATACGAAAGAAAGTTTATGGGTACTTAAGGGGATATTCTAGTCAATTGTCCCTATGTATATTAACTAGCGTTCTTGCCAGTTATAAGCAAAAACTATTTTCTTCTATACATTTTTATAATGTCCGCATTCATATTTCAGGAGTAGACCAAAGTAGATAATTCTTGAAAAAAAACAAAAATAACACAATAACAAGATATAAAGTAGCAACTGTTAAGAGAACGATTATTTCCGAGGAATTTGAGGTTGTTGAGGTTGTGAAAATGAAGGGGAGGAATGTGGTTGAAGGTTAAAAACTTTGTATCTGGAGTTCCGGCAAAACAAAAAAATTATATAGCAATTTTTTCGGTATGCTAAAAATGTATGCGAAAAATTAACATGAACTAGTTTTTGGAATTTTGTTCGTATCTTGTACAAAAATATTTTATCTTAAACTTATTGTCCTTTTTTAAATCAAATTATTAAATTTTTTCTCTCTTTATATTTACCTAATATTGGAAAAACTCCAAGTTTTCAACTACAAAATCTCAAGTTAAGAATACAAATTTTTTTTAAATGTGAGTGGTCCTTATAATTGCGGAAAACTCTCCTTCCAATTACATTTAAAAAAAACATACATTTGATAAATTTGATCACAAAATCAATTCAAGAAACATATAATATAACAGTATAAAACTTTTCACAAATAATGCTTTTCAAGAAAGCCGCGTTTTGATTATAAATTGTGCGAATCCGAAAAAACTGTTCAACGCCATGGCACCGAATATTTGGACCCCACTATCTATAGTTGACTTTTTTTCGAAAATATACGTCAATGTATGACATTTATAAATGAATTTCAGGAATCAGCTTTTCCTAACAATGGTGTCAATATTTCCCTAAGCTCCCATATACCTACAACGACTTTCGAACTTCCAGGCGACTTTATACCGAATGTCTTGGCCAACATCTGAGTTATCTCTATGAAAATGAGAGAGCGTGTTTTATTGATAACAATGTATCTTTCTGCTCAAAATTAATAAAATTGAAGGAAAACTTAACCCAACCGCGTATAATAAACACACAATGTCTGGGAGACCTTTCTCCGTACGATTTGTAATGGTATGTAAGGTATCTTCATAAATATCAGAGAACATTTAGTTAGCATTTGGCATATTCATAATACGCAGCATTATAAAAAAAAGCTGGGAATCCTTCCTTCACCCTTATTTGCATGTTACCCAGAAGTTAAAGAGTTTCTCATTTTCACTTCAGAAAAGAAAAGTGGCAACATGGCTTACTGCTGACTCTCAAAATTTTTTTAATTTATTTTTTTCCTCTATTTATGGTATTAAATTATAGAATTTATATAAAATTGTCACTTATACGAATTCCTTTATTACAGCAGTCCAATCGAAAAATCGTATTACATGAAAAGGGCACAAGTCAGTTTTCAAAAAAAAAAGCACTGCAAAATGAACAAAAGTGTCACCATAGACGAAATTGTCGCGAGCTGTCGACTCATAGAAACTTTGTCAATTTCGTGACGATGCGCACAAAATAGTCATTTGCTTTTTTCAATATTTTATCAGAACTCAACTTTTTGTTCCGCCCCGTTTCCGCACAAACTCGTCGTTACTTCCATGACCAGAGGCGTTTTCTTGCCTGCGATCTAAATGCTGAAAGCAAATGTGGAGAGTTTGAAATATTGTTTGCGAGGAGCAAGGAGAAGTTCATTTAAAAACATTTTTAAAAAATTCCGATCGTCACAAAACAAGGATATAACAGGAACACTCCCTGGATCATACTGAAGATCGTCCTAAAATTTCATCGAAATCGGTGCAGTCGTTTCGGAGTCTATGAGGAACACACACACCAAAATTTCTCCTTTTATACTCTTGCTTCATGTTGCTACAGAGTATAATAATTTTTATATAGATTTATAATATTTTTTTTCTTTAGTTGATACAGTTAACATTTTTTACTGAAGTGATCTTGCAATATCTGTCTTACCATACCTGATGTTCGAGAATTTTTAGAGCCTTCTAATGTCAAAACTGCATACAACTGCTGTGCAACTATTGTGCAGTAAAAAAAAATGTAGATTTGACAAAAGCCATTCTTTGCAAGTCACCGACTAAAATGTTAACGAACAAGAAATAAAGACAAAAACAACAACATAAAATAATCAGCAACAGGCAACTGTGCGACAGGGTTTACACAAAGAAATCGTAGAAGAAGCAGCTTGTCTACTTAGACCGCTTTTTGCGTCTGCTGCATGCACTACTTTTTCCCAAGAACTCGAAGTGCTGTTGTTGCTGTTGCAATTTTTGTTGTTGTTCTTGCTGTTGTTGCTTGTTAAAGCAACATTTCACAAGTCCAGCGCCACTTTCATACACTTTAACAACTTTTACCATTTGTTGTTGCATTGTTAGTTCTACAACTATGTGCGGTAGTTTTTGCCTTCCTCCTGCTTTGCTGGATATTGATGTTGTGTCCCGCCACGCCGCTGCTGCCTCACAATGCCCTCGTGTACATAAATATATAAGTAACTTTGTATATTCACGTGTGTGTGTGTGCATCCGTTAGGTACAAGTAAAAGTTTTCAATTTAAAATTTGCTAGCCTGAAGTACTTGTATTCCCCGAGGTATGGCAAAAAGAAGCAAATAGAGAGACTTAAGTGGCACTACAGGCACTCTTGGTTGTTTAGCTTGTTTTCTCTCTGCTCTTCTACTTCCACTTCGATTCTCATAATTGTGTTCCCTTGTGTAGTAGCCAGGCAGCCAGCATATATGTGTGTGCGACGGCGTTTGTGCGTAGCGCGCGTGCATGCGTAAGCGTCGGCGCAGCTGTGCGTAGCACAACTCTTCAATACTCTTCCAAGAAATTCACTGCGCTGCTGCGTCTTCTTAAATTATAAATTGCGAAAAAGTGCATTATTTTTTCCAGCTCCTTGTGGCCCGAGCGTGTGTTGGCCACCTCGATTACTTTGCTTAGCCGAAGGCAAAAAGTTGAGCACCGCACATAAGCAACCAAAGCAAAACAACAATAATAAACAACAGACAGCAACAATAAATGGCAGCAAAGTTAACATCATGCAACACTTAGAACAACAACAATGCGCACTTGGAGTGTCAACGACAGCAAAACAGCAAATGACAACACACCTCCAGGGCAGGCAGCATAATAACGGCGGAGAAAGGGGTCACAACAAAACACAAGCCAAGCCAAGTTGAAGCGGGAGGGGGAGGGGAGTGGGCGAAAGCAGTTAGGCAAGCGGACTGAGCATAGCCCAAGCCAAAGAAAATGTTTGCTTTGTTATTTAGTGGAAAAAAGTAGGAAAATAGAATTTTATTTGAGTTGTAAATTGCCGGTGACAACGCTCAAGTGGCCGTACAAGAACAACAAAACCAACTGCTGTAAAGTGGTGGGGAATAATTTAAGTATTTTCTGTAATTACTGGTTAAATGAAATACGGTAGAAACTGCATTAAATTCTATACAACCAGATGACCTTAAAAAATACATAATTATTATTATAAATTAAATAAAAACAAGAGAAAACGTTGACTTCAGTTGCAGCGAAGCTGGAATACCCTTCACAAAAAACGGAGTTTCCATACAAAATTGATTATGATAGTTCAGTTTGTAAGACAGCTATATATTATAGTGGGCCGATCTGAACAATATTTTCCGAGATTATATCACTGCCTTAGGTAGTAGCCCACGTCTAATTTCTTTAATTTCTTGAAATTATCTCGTTAAATTAAAAAGTTCCCACATAGTCCCTTTATTTCGGTCCTCCAGTTTGTATGGCAGCTTTATGCTTTTTCGTTTCGTTGTATGTAAAGAGCTTGAAATTCCGTGCCACAGTTCCTTTTTACCGAGTTGCTGATGAGTGCCCTCCGAGAGCAAAAGTGCAATGCGAGCAAAAAATCGTCTGTCTGTCTGTTGTGATTGGAGCTTCTCGACGTCGAACCTTCCTTATGTTTGTTGCCGTGCGTTTTCTGCCGCAGAGAGGTGGGTGCGTCAATGTTAAGACCTCGGAGCGTACGCAAGTCTGCCACACTGTAGGCGTGACTTCCGTCTATCACAACATGATGGATCTGGTTAGTGACTTTTCGATTCGGAGACAGCCAGGTAGCTTAATGAATTTTCCTACGCTGGAATCTAGTACTACAGATAACCATATTTTGAGCCACGGCGATGTCGATCAACACCAATGAAATGTTTCCTCGTGGAGGCTGAATTTACCGACCGTTTTGCCAATGATACGTTTTTTGTCCACCCTGGCGTTAAAGTCGCCACGCACGATGTTGATATCGTGACAGGGGAGCTCTCATAGGGGCGCTCATAGCAGGCATCTTTGGCCACATCGTCCTTTTCTTTCTTTGGAACGTGGACGCAAATCAGCGATATGTTGATGAACTTCGCAATGAATCGGATAGTGGCTACACGTTCATCCACCGGATTGAACGCCAAGAGTCGGCTACGGAGTCTCTCTCGCACTACGAATCACACCCCAAATGTGCGCTCTTTTATTTGGCCACTGTAGTGAATGCCACAATGAGTTTTTCGCCTCAGTCATTTTACTGTCCATCGCACTTCTTATAAAGCGGTGGTGTTAGCCTTTACTCTTACGAGAACATCAACCAGCTCGGCAGCGGCATCTACCCAATTTAGGGACCGGACATTCAAAGTGCATGGCCTCAAACCGTAATTTTTAATGCATTTGCCATGGTCGTCATAAAAAAAGGGTCTCTCGTCCGAGGCTGTTGTCGTCTTTTCATTGGGAGCTTTTTTTTACGTGGCGGGTCCCAAACCCAGCGCACATCCCTACGAAAAGAGGATTCACCTTCTTATTTTAACTCGCCTTCAAACGGATGTTTTTGGCTACCCAGGAATACTTGGTCGAAGACCAGAAGTAGTGGGCTGTCTGAGTCATATTTAAAAAAAATCATTTCTGACGACTCCCAAATGGCGCTCAGAGAACTTTCCTCACTTGCGTGAACTTCTACACAGGCTCCTTCCTCCAGATTGCATTATTACCTTAGACCCATACAACATTTTTTGAAGATTTCTCGTCTAATGAAAAAGCCGATCAGTTTGTCTGGCAGCTATAAGCTATAGTGGTCCGGTCCGGAGGGGCTAGTTCGAGTATACACAGAATGACGGACAAACCGTTATGGCTTAATCGATCAGTTGTATTACATATATTTGGTAGGATCGCCGACGCTTCTCTCTGAGTGTAACAAGCCTTGCTATAAATCAATGAAGGGAAGTTTTTGAGTAGAGCTGTCACGACAATTTAATAAAAAAAATGTAATATAACTGATTCCGCCTTGTTGAATTCAGTATTTGGGTTATACACAGGGAATTCAAACTCTTGTCGCAACTGGCTGTTTGATGTTCAGCAGTTATAGGCGGCAGAGTTATAGTAGAGGGCGCGCCATCTATCAAGTCGACGTGTAGACTTTAAAAACATTTATACCTAGTTCTAATGCTGACTTCCTTCGGTGTGTTTACTACACTCAAATATGCTCGAACAGCTTACAACTAATTTTCTAGCATCACAGAGCATCTTATGTCAATGACATAAAAACATAGGCATTTGCTGTGTACATATAATATATCCAGGCACATCGCTCATTTCATTAAAAGTGATTAGATATTTTAAACAAGCAGCGATTTCCATCAGTTCGCATTTTTAAGGCCACAACAAAGTTGCAATAAAAATAATATGAATTTATTTATTTTTGCTTTCAATCGCCATTTAAAGTCCAAGCATCAACCGTACATACTTTTCGCTCTGCAGGCGGCACTAACGAATCTAAAGGCGATAAGATCGGAAATTCAACCATATTTTCCTGTCATTTAAATTCATGGAGCCAATATTTTAGCAAACCAGCAACAATTTTATGAATAAAGTAAATCACAAGCCGCCACGAAGGCTTTAACATTTTTGCATACATACAAATGCACACACATGCAGGTATACAGGTATGCATTGAAAAGTGCACAAAAGCAATTCTACATGCAATCTAACAACAAAACTAACAATAGCAACACCGGCACACAAATCTCCGTGCACCTTTATAGCGAAAATCCCGGCATTTTCATATTGCTCAGCGTATTCACGCCGAAAACGTCAAAATTGTGTAACGTGAAATTGCAAAAATGATTTCAACCGTTTTTTAAATGCCCCACCGCCCACACCGCATACTCGGTCCGGTGCCGAATTGTCATAGAAAAATGCAAATTTATATCAGAATGCCCACGATTAATTCGTGCACATTTTCACGCCTTTTTCGCTTCCCCAGCACCTTTACACTTCAATAACAAAAACAAAAACAACAAACATAGAAACACGAAAAACGACAACCGCAAGCTGCATTCTATCGAAATCACCGCTATGATCTAAACACCGAGCCATCTAACGAGTTGTAAACCATTCAAAAATGCAGAAGCCACCAGGCAGTTGGGGGAGCTGCTTGCACGATATTCACAGTTCACTGGCGAAGAAATCAAATTTTCATATCGCTTGGAAAAAATGTGACCTGCCACACGTGTGGCAATTACAGTGTTGTATTTCGTGTGTTGGGTGTACATATGTACATAAAATGAGGCGACAGCCAATCTGGATTTACGACATAAATTTAAAGGGGATAGTTTGGGTGCCTTAAAATATGCTTTAGTATTTAGAATTTTGATTTTTTTTACAATTTTTCTTATATTTGTGTACCAGTAAGTTACAACATATTTTAAGGTTACACATTGCAGCTTATACGCCTAAAAGGATGCCTTGAATTCAGTTAGCATTTTTTTTTAGATTTTTGTCAGTCAATTTGTATGACAGCTATATGTCATAGTGGTTCCATCTGCAAAATTTTACACGGTTGTCCACTGGACCATAATCTGTGCCGAATTTCATGGAGATATCTCGTTAAATACAAAAGTTTCCCATACAAGAATTTTGTTTTGATCGGTCAGTTTGTATGAAAGGTGTAAGCTACAGTGGTCTGATCTAAACTATTGGGCTAGAGATTGTACTACTACCTTTCAAAATAGTCCGTGCCATATTTCGAGAAGATATCTCACCAAATTTAACCATTTATTGGTTCTTCAACGTTTCCTTCGTGATGATAGAAATTTTATGGCAAACCCAATACGGTAAAAGGGTATAATAAAGGCTCTAATAATAATTTAGATTGTTTTCTGGTATATAATCTTTTCTATCTTCCCAAATTCGTAGATGAGATCCACACATTCCACTTGAATCCACAATTTTCCCCTCAAAAACCACATATATTTGATCGCTGCACAATCTAAACATGCACCACAGTGCTTATCAACTACAACAACGAAAACAATAATTTCGCATATGCAAATATTCCATGAGAGGTCATCTGCAGTTTTGTATATAAATTTATATAGCTATCCAACGCACACATACAAACACTCAACGCTTTCGTTGCCACATAAAACCATCATGCAACGCTCTTTTCAATCTACAAAATAGTCAAATGCAGCCATGCCGGCGGCTAGCTTGTACCTACGAGTATGCTCGTTGAATGCATAATAGTTTAGGCCACGCACAGCTGAAACAGCCGCTGTAACAACACAGCAGCAAAAGCCCCGGCCAGCAAGGAACAACAAAATATGATTGCGCGCATAAAATTCTAACCAAGTCCCACCAACTTATCCATATACATATACGGGTATGTATATGAAGAAGGCGAAATAGTCAAAACTTGGTACCGTTATCAGACTTTTGAATCGCCATGTGTAACAAAAAAAAATATGGCAGCGCAAGAACAACTAACGAGTACTATTGCGAGTGCACAATTTTTGGCCACGAATTGGTCATCTGGACAATTTTGGTTCTATTGAGCTGCGAGCGCCATCTCTATTTCGTGCGCGTTTCTTGCTCTCGTCATGCAGAGTTATATGCATCTGCCTAAATGTATGCTATGGCAGAGAGTCCAGCTGGAATTAAAGGCCGGTTGGAAAGTTTGTGGCTTTTGAATTTTGATATTGAATATATTTTCAATTTAGCAGGGAGGGAATTTAACTGATAAACAAGTCTAGTAAGCTTGTCGGCTGAAACAATTTAATCTTTGTATATACCAAGATTTTTTTTAAGTAAAAAAAATTAGAGCTTTGTTCCACCGCCAATTTTCAAGCTGATTCTCAAACCCTTAATACTTATAATTGAGAAGAGTGAAGAAATAATTTCTTTCTTTTGTTCTATATACTAGTAAGGCTTCGAGAATTTATTACTCAATTATGGCTTACCTTTCTGCTCATTTTCATTTAGATAAATTTGTAAAAAATAAATAGCTTGGTATTTGGCTCAAAAATATTTAACACCAAATATAATCCTTCCAAATCCTTCCAATTAGAATAATTTTTTATTACGCCTAAATGTAGGCAATATTTTCACATTGCAATTTATTTTATAAAGGTTGTACGCATTATCCATGAAATTGCTGGCTATATTTAGGAAAAATTAATAACTTTTCTTTGCTTTGTACTTGTCTTCAAAAAATATATTTGTGATTATTATGTAATGATATAGCTTAGTATCTGACTCAAAAATATTTATATTAAGAGTTATAGTTATTGAGGTCAGTACAATTTATTCATTGCGCCTAAATATAGGTAATATATTCCCATTGTTATTCATTTTTTAAAGGTTTTGCGTATTAACAAGGAAAATGTTGCCTAGGATGTTGTTTAGGAGAAATTACTCTCTACTTCCTCTTTATTTTTATTTCTTTTATTATTTATTATCTTTAAAAATTTATTTATAGTTATTTTGTTACGATATAGCTTACTATCAGACTCAAAAACAATTTACAATAGTTATAATAATTTAAATCAGAATAAATTATACATTGCGCCTAAATGTAGGCACAATTTTCTCATTCTAATTCGTTTTTTAAAGGTTTTACGTATTAACAAGAAAATTATTATTTTCATTCTGTAAAAATTAGTGTCTCTGGTATGCCTTCGATACCAAAATACGCACATTCTAACCTCAAAACTTTTTTAGAGGGAAAATTGCTACTTCAGCAATTTATCGTAACTATCAAATACCAACCAAATTTTATAAAAAAAACTCAGAAAAATATTTTCTTATTATATTTAGTGGTCCTAAAGTGCTTAAGAACTATCTTTGCCGAATTTCAATACGCCATATATTTTTAGATAAGCAAGAAGAAGATAAAAGAAATAAAAAAGATTAAACTAACAGACTTCCAACTAACTAACTATGCCATTGTGGCTAACTTTCTCCATAAGGTGTGCATTTCTTGCTAACCTTTCATGCCTGGAATAGCCTCTTGCAAACATATGCAAACGATTTTTGGCCAGCAGATACTCAAGAGCAGTGGCTGCCAGCTGTTGTTGTTGCTTGCGCTGTGGTCGAGATTGCCGAGATTGCATTTCGACTGCAATGCGCTGTTCGGTGGCGCAGCGAATTTAACTACTACTGCTGTCAAAAGCTGCTGTCATTAGTCAACTTCAAGCTGTCAAAAGACACATATTCATTTAAAAATGTTCAAACATAATTTACCTTGCCAAAAATATATATTTACTTCTTTCAAGCGTGCATCCCAAGCTTTTTCGAAAAAACTGACTTCTTTTGCCGCGTTTCAGCGCCATTTTCGAATAAATCATTTGCTCTCAAAAGTTGATGGTAATTGGCCACGGTAAGCTTCCAATTAAAATCAGCCGTGTCAATAATGACAAATGAGCATTTATCATTAAGTATTTTTTGCTTAATTTATGTTGACATTTTCGCTGGCTGTCACGGCGTGGCATTGGCTCAATCGCAGCAGTTGTGTCCACAGCAGCTTTACAACCTTAAATCTGTGCACATACACATGCGCGTATGTGTGGCAGTGTGTCGAGTAATCATTCACTGTTTATGGCCCTGACACACACACGCATTTGCACTTTTACTTGCATGTGGAGTAATCTTTCTGGCAGCACAAAACTTATTAGTGGCAAATGCAACTGTCGCGAAGCTGCCCTGAAATCGAAATGAAAAAGATAAGAAACCAGGATAAGAAGTGCAGAGTTGACAGCGTTTGTGCCACTGTTTTCTTTGGCATAAATAAATAACTGTACTAAATACTCGACGAGTGAAAGCGCACTTGACTGCTGTGCGCACAACAACTGGGGCGGCATTGACGCCACTACACACATACATACATACATATGTATACAGATAGCAGCTATGTATATCCTTCGTGTATGCTGATGATGACGTCGCTGTCAAATGCGATAAATTGTTAAAGATTGCAACATTCACTATTATATATGTATATATACATACATATACATATATATATACCAGCCACTTGAAGGTCCTCAATTGCCGGCATCACAGTTCGCCCGTCTGCGTAGCGTGCAAATGGGGTTTGTGGCAATACAATTTCAGTCTCTTCACACTCGCACACACAAACTTAACGCTCGCGTGTGATCACTTGTCAGAAAAGAAGCGCCGTCCAATGATTTGCCCACACACTTCACTCATTTCGCCGCTGTCATTTGACTACGTCTGTGCGGCATAATGACCGCCTCGCTTGTTCTTTGCCAAGTTGACACTGTGCTCGTTCAGCACTGTTCCATTTACTGTTACATGGTTTAGGAATATACAATATTGCGCGAAATATAAGCAGCGTTCTCTATTCTATAAATAATCTAAAATATGAAACCATACAAATTCTATACATATATCTTGGAAATATTCACTTAACTCGAGTTGGCTTAGATTACTTGTGTGTTACACTGGCTGTCAGTGGTTTGATATCTAATTCTGAGACTTCCTCCAGTCTCTTGAACTGCGTAGTTTCTATATATCTAAGCCGAGTTCTACGTGAGGCCAAACATAAGCAGAGAAAGTGCTCCAGTGTCTCTCTCATGGCTCCTTTCCACTTCCTACATCCATAGTATAATGCCCATTCGGCTGGCAGGTGACGCAAGTTGGTTGAGATCTGTCAATAAGCCAACAACTGTTCTGCAGTCTTTTCGATACACTGTCGGTAAACAGCACGCGAGTTTTCCTTCCGCTTTCTTGCACATGATCGTGACGATCCTCCATGTCCTTACGACGCTTCACCTCAGCCAGATCCGTCTACCAGCCCTTGAGCAAATTTCATTGTGTGTCGTCTTTTATGATTTGATTAGTTAGTCATACGAATGGCACTCTAGGTAATCTCATCGACTATTTCAATTACCGGAACACCCTTGTGGTCTTTTTCTTCTTCGAAAGGCATTCTCCGAGGTGATACGAGGTGAGATTATTACGTTAATTTCTATCTCAGCAGCTTTCCTAACGGTAAAGACTTGGCCCTCTAAGATACTACATTACTCTGGCAGCTTGAAGGGTCGCCTGAGGTCTAGCTCAGCGCCATAGATTCCGGTGCCCGCTCATCAGCCATTTTTCATCCGTCCGTGTTGATGTTGAAAGTTTCCCCAGTGGGTCGTGTGGTGCTGCGCCATCCACCCTCTTTCAACGTGACTTAAAACCTTCTCTCTCAGATAAAGGGTGAGGGTATGTGGTCTATACTCGAGTTGAGTGACTATGACTGCTTGTATATACATATCAAAAAATTGTATTTTTTTCAATTACGAAAAACTTAATTAACTTATAATTACTTCGACCGCAAGTCAATATTCAGACAATATATTTTGTAGGAGATTTTTTTTGGTTTCATCCACGGGTAAGGCGTGAATCACTCAAGTGGTGGACATTTTTACGCTTACAATTTTAAAATATATTTTTTTTAATTTCCAATACTCTCAAAATCGCCTTGTTTTTTCTAGGGCGAACTAAGCGTACCTCTCAAAATTAGAAATTTCGCCTTCCCACAAATAAATAAATAAATTCCGACAGTTGTTGCTTCTGCTTCTATTTTGCTCAACACTGTAGCACAGTGTATGAGTGTTGGCTACATTTCTGCCGCGACGTAATTGGGTCAACCTAATTGTTGCTGTCTCTTCAATGCTGACACTGCAACTGAGCAAAGACTTAAGGACTATGCTCTTGGAACTTGATACCAATACGAAGCAGGAACATTTTCATTTCACACCAACAACAATAATACAGTGCAATTAGCGCCTTACAATGACTGTGCATTATTTTTTAAAAAGAAAGAAAAATCCGAAATATGAAAACTTTAATTAAATAGTCTTAAACCAAAACATAAATAAGTGAAAATTGTTTATGAAAAAGTTTGAAGTTTGCACTTAGCTCCGCAGAGGAGATTTTGAACATAATTCTATGGATTTAAAAAAAATGTTCATTCTCAAGTTTTAAAATTTAACACGGCCGCTTAAAAACTATTTGGTTCAAGTTAATTATTTATTAGAGCTTTTTTTGTTAATATTGCTTTGTGACAAAATAAAAAAAAAATAGTTTTTGTGGTCATACCTTTTGGTGAAACCTGTAAGATTCACGCCAATAAAAGTCCATTTTAGAAGCCAGATATGCTTCAACTGCATCTGAAATTTTTAGAAAAAAATTAGGCCCAATTCTCACACATCTCCACTTGCTTGAACTGCATACCCAAGAGCACCCTTATGATTTGCGATTTTAAATTTCAAAACACTACTTGCTAGTTGCTTTCATTAGTGGATATAAATCTGTTAGAGGGGTCCAACTTTTTTCCTGTTTTTCTTGTACTCATTTGCTTTTTTCTTTTCGACGCCGTAAAATCTACTTTTCACACCTTCTAAGCACTCTTCAGCGGCTTTCGCAACATACTGAAGAAATATTCGCACTTAACACTTGAAATGCTTTCATAACCACTATACTTTTATGTAGCACAAGGCGCTTATCTATTGAGGAATCAAAGCCAAGATTGCACACTTCCAACTAAGAAATGCGTGAATGATTCTTGCGAGTATTCGTTCGTGCAAAGAAAAGGCCTGCAAACACTTTTATACTCGAATGCTTACATCTTATCGCAGAGTTGCATATGTGTAAGTGAAAATATGCTTATCTGACAAAACTGAATGGCCGTTAGGTAGGTGTGTAAATTTGTATGTGGTAAGTGTGTGTGTGGGTGTTGTAGATGGGCGTCTGACACGTGTATAAGCGGTGCTAACTCCAAGTAGAGCTTACATAAATATATTTCATATATCCCAGCATATACCTTTCACCAGCCGTTACCTTGGTTTCTGCACACATACCCTCACAAGCATACACACACACGCGCAGTTTCGTTTGAAAAATTGTTAGGCGTAATAGTATGCTTCCCGGAATCATTAACGCTTTTACACATAACTGAGCGGAGATTATCTAATAAAAGGCATAGAAGCGCACAAAAGAATGTTAAGAAATTATTATGAAAGTCAATATGTATGTATGTGTTGTTGTTATAGCGTATTTTGTTTCAAAATGTAATTGTCTATTAACAATGAGCTTCAAATTTTAAACACTATGTTTTTTATATCTATGTATGTACTCACCAACACCACGAAATATTCACACATACACGCACACACTGTAGTATATGTATATGTTCTATTTCATTGCTTTCCTTTATGCCTCTCTTTCATATTTTGTTTTGTTCATCTTCACTGATTTCACGCAATTTGTCCCCTTATTTCAGATGGACTTATTGATCTATCATCTTTTCTAAATCACGGTTCGTCAGGTTAGTTTCACTTCCGAAAAGTTTTCTTAACAACTGCACCATTTTTGCACTCACTTCAATACTTTCTAATAATGAAAAAATTGTTTTTATAATAAAAATAATTTTAAAAAATAAAAATAATTTTAATAATAAATAAATAAATAAAATTAATAAAAAAAATTAAAACTAATTTTTAATAATTAATAAAAAAAAGCATTTAAAAAAATTTAATAATTTTTAAGAATATAAAAAAAAATTAATTTCATATTCAAAATTTGGCTGTTAAAGAAAATTTCGAAATTTCAGAAAACTATTTTTTTTTTGTGACAACGTGTTATGCAAATTTTTCAGTAAACTACATAACTCAAAAGTACAACTTTTACTTCGAGTTCAAATAAAAATATGTATAATTATTACGTCATCACGAAGCTTTAACCTTTTCTCATTTGCATGCACTTTTTTGAATTTTTTTCATTTCCGCATGTGCTCTTGCTTCTTAACACATTTTATCTCCAATTGCATAAGTTAAGCAGTTAAAGTAGTACTTTTAAGTAATGCACTTCTTTCTATAAATCGAAAAAAATTTTCAACTAAATCATTATTTATGGAATAATTAAAGCTATTTGGGAAGTTTCGGGACTGGGATCGGAAAACGCTTTTCATTAGGCCGTTTCTTATACTTTAGTTTTCTATGAAATGAACTTTTTGGAACACAGGAATCATGTTATGGAATTTGCATATGAAATATTCGATTTAAATTTTGTAACATGTGGCAACTATACTCAAAAATATTTTCTACTTTAAAGTTTAAATCTCTGCGGTAGTAAACAGTTTTTTTATAATAATTTTATTGAGTTAAAGTTTCCAAATAGGTGGCAACCCCAACAAAAAATATATTTAACAGAAAGATTTCTATAACTAGAAACAGTTGTTGCCAGTATTAAAATAAATATTTTATTTTATTCGTTTCACCGAAGTAAAATTTTCAACTACGAAATAAGTTGGTAAATTAAAGATATCGTAAATTTCTCTAGTTTGATATTAAAGATTTAAAGCAGTGGCAAACTTTCTCAAGCCTCTACGATAATAAACCATTTCTTCTCTTAATTTCATTGAATTAAAAATTTCAAATTGTTGGCAACTCCACCAAAAAATAAATTTAAAAGAACGTTCTCTAAAGCTCACATCTCTTTGCGCCTGCTTTACATTAAATATTTTATTTTATAAATTTCATTGATTTAAAATTTTGAAATTGGTGGGAACTCTACGGAAAAAGTTAGCAAAATAAAATGTGATATCTATACGGTAGCGGCTCTTTAACAAGAATTTATTCGCCTGAATATTTTCAATATAAAATTGGATTTATTATTGTTAATGTGTGGCAACCATTCCCAAAAAATTTAACTACACTAACTTTAACTACTTTACTACTAAATTTCCTGAAATCTTCCAAACTTCTACGCTAGTAAACCGTAACTTTTTTAATTAAATTTAATTAAAATTTTCAAATAGGTAGCAACCCTTAAAAAATCTTACACTAGTAAACAGGTTATTTTATTGATTATATTGAATTAAAATTTTCAAATACATACATAAGTACGTGGAACCCTAAAAATAAAAGTTTATTTACAAGACTTTTTTTTTATCGCTCACATCTCTTTTTTCCAATAAATATTTTAATATATAAATATTTTATTATATATTAATTTTAATTGATTCAATTTTTTAACTAGGTGGCAACTCTACTAAATAACTTAGTAAAATAATGTTTTTTTTTATAAAATTACCCATATTGTGTTGTTTCCTGATTTCAAGAATTTCTGTACCTTACTATTTTCGAACAGGTGGCAACATTCTAATTTACATACATATTTATTTATATATATATATATATATGTACATATGTATTTTTTCAAATAAAACAAAACAACGAAACTATAAGCAAATTGGCAAAATAAGCGCAGTAAAGGGTGTGATGCTATACAAATTCTCTCGCTAGCGCGCCTAGAGAGTATCACTTGAAGAAAAAATTATAATTATTTATTTATTTTAAAAATAATGAATATCTATCTTAAAAAATTTCATAAAATAAAAAGGGCTAAGTATTTTATTAGTTTGCATGTTCTTTATACTATACTTATATTAATAAAAAAAATCTTAATATCCTACATAATTCGAAGAAACATTTTTGCTCCTATAATACTTATATAATTTTGAGTGCTCATTTTAAACTTGGTGCAACACTAATCCACTCATTTTTACTTCATTGCAGACAATGAGATGCGGGACCTGAGTGTCACATTCTATGGCAGCGGTGCCACACACAAACTGCGCTTGAGCCTCACCACGCTCTCAGTTGTGACACTCATGCTGGTGAAAGTCAACAAAAGCTTTTGGGTCTAAACACTGCATAAAAAACCGGTGAAGAGGAATGTGAGTTGGAATTTTACAAAATCCCTAATTATTGGGGCTAAAGTTGATATTATGCAATCAGATTACTTTTATAACTGTAAAACTAAAGCAGAAATAGAGAGTAAAAGAGAGATGGAAAGGAAGAAAAAGTTGGGCAGTGTTGCAGAAACAGAAAAAGCAAGAGATCTAATTGTAGAAAGACAAAATGTGAGCGATGGTATATAGGGTATGTGTTTAAAATTAAGCTAAAAATTTTATAACTGTAAACATAAATTTTTATTTAACCGAAATTTATGATAAGCTTAGATTTGTGATGAACTGATTTCCATTTATAAAGTATTAGCTTATGGTTGGCAATGAGCAGATGTTATATTTTATGTTAGTTGATTGGAAAGTTTTACAAAAATATTTAATTGAAGCTGTGGGAGTTTTGAAATTAATTACGAAATTTTTTTTTCGAAAATTTTGCTTGCTCTTCGTAAGAAAGTTTAATGTAAAAAACAAAGGTGAAGATAATGCAAAAGCGCTGATTGAAGGATCGTTTAAAGGATCGATGCGAAAAAGACAGAACCTCAATTGTAAATAGTAAAGTAATTTTTACTCATAAACCTAGGTTAATTATAATAAAAAATTATTAATAAAAAAATATACATTAGAAAATAAAAGAAATTAAAATAAACAAATAACTATTAATAGAAAATAAAAAAAAAATTAAAATAAATAAAAATATTGTCACCGTCAGACCGACAACCAATGTCAAGCTGACGGTTAAGAGGCAGTGAAAAGAGCAGAGAGCAAAAACCAGCGCGTGTATATGAAAGATTATAGGCTGATGTGCGTGGCAGCGCTTTCAAACACAAGCGCTAGAAGCGAGTATCACTCACACACAGCCAAGCAAAATGTTATTTCAATATTCAACTCTAGTACGTAATGAAATAGTGAATAATAAAATGCATATTGGTGAGTAAATGAAGAACTTAGTAAAAATTTAAACTAATTTATTGTTAGCGGAAATTATGCAAAATGTAATAATATTAAAAAATATTAAGCAGAATATTAATAAAATATGTATGTGCTAATGCGCTCTTATACATATGTACATATAGACACGTATATGTTTAACATAGGTATATATAACACACACACACAAATATACTCAATTGAATTCAACAATCGCACATTGAAGTATTAAAATTTAGTAAAAATTAAGTTTGGCAACTCTGTGTCGTCGTTTTTGTGTAATCTAGTGCAAATGTTGCCACACAACTACAAATTAAATAATATTTAGTAGCAACTTAATGCGATGTAAGCGCTGCTAATATTAGCTATGATGAGCTGATATTATTATATATAATGAAAATAAAATAACAATTGCTTGCGGCCATGCATACATACATACAAACATAGAGAATTTTTAAGCTTTTTGCTATTTTAATAATAAGCGGTTAAGTAACACGTATGCGTAATTAATTTTAAAGTGTAATATTAGAAACACAAAATTGTGACATTCTTGTAAAACCTTTCTATCGTATGTATGTATTTTTTTTTTTTGTAAAAATGTAGAAGGTGAAATTGTTAATATTTCGATAAAGGTCACAGCAATTAAAGATGATTAAAAAAATATATATTATTTAAATTATTATTAGTTTTTAATTAAATTTATTTCTTTCTATTTATTCATATATGTACATATATTTCATAACCATGCGCAAAATTAAAAAAAAAAAACAAATATTTTTCTAATAATTATGGTAATTTTAAATAATTTGTATAGTTTTTTAATTCAATAATTTCCACAATCATGCATCTAAATAAAAAAAATTATTTTTTTGTTAACTTCAATTAAGTACATAATTATACGTTGAAATTAAAATAAATTATGACTTTTATAATTACGGTGGAATAAATAAAAAACATAATATAAAAACAATTTAATTAATAAAAAAAATATATTAAAATTTAATTAAGAAAATGATTGTAGTCAACATAAAAAAATTTAATTAAAATTTACATTTTTTCACGCATGCTTTTGAAGTAGTATGATTTAATAAAAAAGTTCAATATATGTTTCCAATAAATTTTAATAAGTTTTTTTATTAAATCATATTATTTCAAAAGCATGCGTAAAAAAATAAATTTATGTTTTAATTAATTTTTTAAACATTTTTATGTTAACTGCAATTAATTTATTAATCATGCGTAAAAATTAAAAAAGAAAATAACTTATTATTTTATATATTTTTTATGTTAAAATAAAAATATTAATTAAAAAAAATTAATTTAAAATTTAGTTAAATTAAAAACAATAAATTTTTAACTTAATTTATTAATTAAATTTTTAATATATTTATGTTAAATTCAATGAATTTCATATTCATGAGTGAAAATAAAAAAAAGTAAATCAATTTTATTAATTAATATAAAGGTAATCTAAAACTTAATTAAAATTTTAATTTTTTATGTCATATTCAATTAAATTGATTTTCAGGCGTACTAAATAAATTAATAAAAATTGTATTAATTAAAAGAATTTAATTAAATAAAAAACTAATAAATTTTTGATTAAATTTAGTTATTAAAATTTTTAATTTTTGTGTTTAATTCAATTTATTTCATATTCATGTGTGAAAATTAAAAAAAAAAATAAAAAAAATTGTATATTAAATTTTCATTATCAAAAAATACAATATATGTGACTTCAATTTCCTACTTCGCCATACTAACAAGTTAGTTGTTTGTTATGATTTTTTAATTTATTTATTATATGATGTTTTTTTTATTTACCATATATATAAAGTTGGTTCCGTTATATAAAATTATTTGTTTAATGATTCATTATTTTTTTCTTTTACTAGGTCATATCAGGTTTTTCGATGTTCAATCGCTGGGGTGTACCTATATTCAAACTTTTTCGTTTTTTTTTTTACTCCAATTACTTTATATTTCAAACTTACATTTCGTTTGCCAACGATTATATCTTCTTAGTGTAAATACTTAAAAATTATTAACATAAAATATACAAAACTTTTGAGTAGTTTGATGAGATCCTTAGTTAAATAATATGAAGCTTTCAAAATATGTCTTTGATTAAACAGCCAAATGAAAGTCTTTGAATTAAGAAAAATATTTTAAATCATACTATAATTCAACCTATTTTTTTTATTTACACAATTTAATGTATTTTAATAGTCGGGGATTCATTTTGAAAAGTTTTGGATTTTCTTGATTGTGTAGCCAGCATCCTGGAGGACCTCCTCAACGAGGTGTCTGGCGGTGAGGCCTTCATAAAAGTATCTAGCTATTATAAGTGGCTTGGAAAAATCAAAATTTCTATTAAAAATCGTATTCTTTCTATGTCGACCTAACAAATATATTTAAAAAACTGTAATTTTAAGATTTCGAGTGCATCCGCATAACACGTTTCGAAGAAATTTTTCTCACTGACACCAAAAACAGCGTTTCGCGAAAAAATTATTTACGATTTTAAGTGCCACTTACACAAAGATAAAACTTTCTACAAATAGGCTGAAATCGCCGAAATTATCTGCCAGCTCAACTTCAAAATTTTGTGGCATATTTCAAATATATGAACACTCAGTAAATAAGCAAATAAAAAAAATAGATTTTTTGAAACTTAGAAGTGGGTATATAACCACTAAAGTAATTTTTGCGGTGGTTCGATGAAGTTTCGGACTGACGGAATATAGGGTCGCATAGAAAATGATAGCATTTGAAAATTTCCTAATTATGAAATAAAGTTTTCAATTTAATGCTCAAATATCTCGAAAACTAATTATTTTATTTTTTAATGTCACTAATAATTTCAATTATTATTTACTTATAATTAATTTATTTTCTTTATTTCGCTAATGATTTCACTGAAATACTTTTGCGAAAATTTACCACTTTAAATTAAACTAAAGCATACGCAAAAAATATACAAAATCTGAAATGTGAACAGTTTGAACCACCAAAATATTTGAATTATATAAAATACGTACAGATATATACATTATTAAAATAAATTAAGAACAAAAACAAAGATAAACATATAAAAGGTAAAGAATAACAACAAATATCTAGATAAAAATATCGCTTAAGCAAGAAAACGGCGAAGTGAAAAAGCAAAAAGCGCAGACAAATGAAAAACGAGCGAATCGCGCCGACGTAATATGTACAGGGTGTTAGCGATGCGAACTTGCTTGAAATGCGGATTATACATAAAGATATATATACAACAAATAAAGAAAGAAAAAAAAGTTACCCAACATCAAAAATAAGAACTCAAAAATCGCTAATATACCGTTAAAAATAAGCAACTGCTCTCCAAATGTTAAGCAATTATCAATCTTCACACACATTTTTCAATACTGCACTGAAAATATTTTCTATTTTTTACAAAAACAAAAAACCGCTAAAGAGATGTTAGAGCATCAAAATACAAATACAAATGCAAATACATACATACATGCGAGTATATGGGTAGTTTAGAGAACACCCTGTTGTATGTACATGTAAGTGAAATGCCAAGCAGTACTTTAAATTAATAGCAAATAATTATAATCGATACAAAAACAACAACAAAAAAACAAAAACAACTAAAAATTAAAGATAATATTAAATAAATATGAAATAAGTAAAATAAGAAAATATATAAAAAGCTAAAACAAAAAATTCAAAAACAATTTCAAACAGAAAAATGGAAAAAAGCAAAAAAAAAAGCAAATTTGCGATAACTTAAATAATTTGGGCAACAAGAAAATGAATGAAAATCTATGATAACGGTATTTTATGGGAGCTTAATCATATTCCCGCATAGGAAATTACACACCGACACACACACACACACACAAACATACAAGAACAGACATGCAACTGAGGAGAAATATGAAAATATACGTACATACATATTAAGTCATAAATTATATGCAGATATCTAAATATTGATTGTTGTGCAACAATTTAGATGCATACATATTTACATATGTATGTATGTGTGAGTAAACATAGATTAACTGATAACAAAAACACACACACCGACAAGCGCCGGCTAAATGACAGTCAACACACACTTTGCAGATGGGAGATATCCATTTACAGTTAGCTTTTGAAAAAATAGCAACAACAACAAAAAGTGAAATCAGTAAGCGCTCGAAGCATTAGCTATGTAAATGCAACTGCTGGCTATTACGCGTATTTGCTGAAAAAACAACAACAAATAAAGTCACACATACATGAAAGACAACATGAAAGGCATATTCATCACACACACATTTAAACAGACATACTTACATAACTAATGAAACAAAAGCCTTATACTAAATGCATACAAGCGTAGATATGTTTGTAATCGTACCTCTCCCCTATCCACATACACACACACCCAAACTCAGCCATAAACAAGGTCAAGAGAGCAGACTCAACTCGCAACATGTGCTTGTATTGTATGTACACCTAACTGTAACTCATTTGTAATTATATATGCGTAATTAGCTACAAACTTTCGCAGTCATACACACACATATACATACATACAAACCACCTATGTATTATTTGTATATAATTTGTGCGCAAACCAAAATCTGAGCAAGATTCTTTTACTACTAATTTGCTTTCTTCGTAGAATATACATACGTAAAGATCTATGTATTTGTGAGTAAAGAAAAAAAACCAAAAATAAAACTATAAGTGAGTACATACATAAATACATGCATATATATGAAGCAAATCTTAACATACATACTACATACATAAAACTAAAATATTTGTTTATTTTGTAAAATTTTTAAAAACTACAAATAAAGTCGATATTATCATTATAAATGTAAATTAATGAGTAAAATCCTGGTTGTTGTTAATTCATTTTTTGTTTGGAGGGAGAAATGAATTGGGCAAGTGGCGGTGTCAGCAGTCTATAATGCGAAAATTAGTATTTATACTCATTAAAGTCAGCTGAAAGAACGTCATTCTCTTCTAATGCCATCAGCCTAAATGTATGCTATTCCAAATATATTGCAATTAATGGGTTTTTTCAATAAGAACGCTACATAAGTAGACCGTTAGGGACACCAAACGATGTCATATTTTTCCATGCTCTTTTGACATTTCCCTTCAACAAGATTCGCCATTTCATCATGAAAAGATTTTGGGCTACATCCTTACAAGATCAAATTGAATTAGGCTGTGAATAGGAATCGCTACCGCTCAATGATTACCGAATACGTTTGGCACAAATTGAATGCTTGGACAATATGTAGTTCCAATATTACGGCGCCACAAGCCACACAGCGAATGTCACAATCAATTTATTGAAAACAAAGTTTGGTGAATGTCTCACGAAATGGCGCAGTCAATTTGCGCCGTTAGACTATTTCCTGCAGGGCTACGTCAAGTCGACTAACATAGATAATTTCTGTTTGCTTTTGTTGCATTTCAAATAATAAAAAACTATTATAGAGGTTGTCAAATATCTCCCTTTCGCGTTTTTGCTCTTTATTCAATGCTTTATAAAGTTACAGTGATCGGATTTAGTTCAAATATGCGCCGTTTCGGTCGATAATCTGTTTCCATCTAGATAGAAACTTCATAATACCCCCTTCATAGAAGCCCCCCTCCTTATTTGCGAAGAACTCGGACGGCCACTTTTCACAAACCTCTTTTGAATTCCACTTTACACCAACAAGAACGTTCGCCATGGACAGGAGCAGGTGGTTATCACTTGGCGCTATGTCTGGGCTATGTGATGGATGCAATAAAACCTCCCATCCGAGCTCCCGTAGCTTCTGACGAGTCATCAACGAAGTGCTTCAAGCGGTACAGATGGTAGAATTAAGCGTCTGGCCATATGGAAGGAGCTCATAGTAGATGATTTCCTTCCAATCCCACCAAACACTCAGCAAAACCTTCCTGGCCGTCATTCCCGGCTTGGCCACTGTTTGGGAGGATTCACCGGCCTTAGACCACGACCGTTTTCACTTGAAATTGTCAATCATTTTTTGATTCATTTTTCGTCGCCAGTTACTATCCGCTTCAATGGGTCGAGTTCGTTCTGTTTCAGTAGCATAACGCAGGCGTTGATTCGGTCCAGAAGGTTTTTTTGCGTCAAATCATGCGGCACCCAAACATCAAGCGTTTTTGTATACCCAGCCTTCTGCAGATGGATTAAAATGGCTTGGTGACTAACTCCAATCTTCTGTGCTACGTCATGAGGTGCCACATGCCGGTCTAACTCGACGTTTTCCATGATTTGATCAGTATTCGTCGTCACAGGTCTTCCGCCGGCTGCCTTATCCATGGTGTCGTTTTCACCCGCTCTATACGTAGCCGCGAAATTTAAAAGACAGAAAGAAAATATTTCGTACTAAGATAGCTTCTCCAACAGGCGTTTGCAGGGTACTATGAGCAGCTCTCCCCTTAATTCGAACTTATAATGTAAAAGTCGATCGTCTGAAGGAAGCAGCGGACTGCTTTGACCGATTACACAGAAAACAATAGTTTTATCGCATGATCAAACATAAGTTTTCTTAAAAACAAGTGCGAAACCTAGGTCTTATAAAGATGGTTTTTTAGACTTGTGGTTTTCACATTCTTCATTTCATTCATTCGCAAGTAAGTTTTAAAAATGACGACCTTTTTTCTTCAATAAATTGATTGCTTCGTTGGCTTTGTGGTATCTACGGCCGACTTGTTGAAACCAAATGTCGTGCATATCAAGATCCTCCAATTTAGAGGTGAATAATGCCACTGACTCTAACATTATGGATTTTGATGAAATATGGTCCAATGATTCTCTCTGCCTATAGGGCACACCAAACTGTGACGTTTTTCGCATGTAACAACGTCTTAGTAATGGCTGTTGGATTAACATCACTTCAATGCGACAATTTTGTTTGTTAACGTACCCAAACATCAACCAAAAGTCATATTCGTCGCTGAATATTTTTTTTTTAATCTGGGTTGGGCCCATTTACAATATATGCGCCGCCATTGATGATCGTTTAGCTGTAATTATTGCAGAGTTCGATTTTATAAGTCCGCGAATCAAGATTGTTCTGGAAAATCTTCTAATGCCAATTGGGCACAGCTCTAGTTATCACTAGAGTTGGCGAATGACCTCATTCGAGTTTTCTTTGGTACTCTGCTCCACAGCATCAATAGCATTGCTTTTTCGCCCTATTAAACGTGGATGAGGATTCACATAATTCACTATAGCTAACATGGTGCGAACCCAATTCATGACTTTTGGAAATACGCACTCTATTGGACGCTTATGTCGACCGAATATTGGGCTGAGCGCGTGAATCATTATTTTCGTAATAAACTTGCACGATTTGCAAACTTTGTTACGGAGGGAGTCTTAACGTTTTGAAATGTCAAACAAAAGTGAGTCAAAATAAGGTAAGAACTGTCAAAAATAATAACTTCGAAAAAGTATTCAAAACCACACGTTTAAAAAACTCCCGCTCTTTTAAAAATCACTCCAATATGGGGCTTGTAATATTTTTCCAATAAACGACATTCCTCATCCTGTAATCTGTCTTAATAACTTTGGAGATGGGTAGGTATGTATAAAGGGTGATCCAAGTAGAAGTGATTTTTTCAAAGCCCTTTTTTGTCAAATTACGCGTGAGTCGTGTCAAGCTGTCATGTTATTTACACTGAATGTTTGGCATTTCATCATGGAAAGGCTTGCGCATGAACAACTCGCTTTGCTCAATTTATGGTCAACCTAATCGGCCTACAGAGCGTACTACTCGCAATAATATCATCTATTTTGAGACCAGCATTTATTAGTGGATAATATTCGACCAAATGAAAGCGCACACTTTACAGCTTCAGCAAGACCTGAAGCCCCTCGACCTTCCCAAGTAACATCGCTTTGCTTCATGGCCTCTTCAAAAGTTCCGACAAGATCCTACGTTTTCAAGCCATATTTTCTTTATTTCATATTTAAAATTGTCGCATTTTGGGACGAAGGGCAACCTGAAGAGATTCAAGAGCTGCCATTTTATCCATGTCATTTTAAATAACAGTTTGGTGTGTTTTGTGAGCCGTCGGAATCATCAGTCCATAGTTCTACAAAAATTAAGCCGGCAAGAACGTAACCGACAATAACGTAAAGGTCGCGTCTTGGTAACCGACTATTTGATGCCTGAAATTGAAACTCGTAACCTTTGGCGACATTTGCTGTCAACAACACGGCAACACTTCCCACACATAGCTCCAACAATGGATTTATTCAGAGAACACCAAGATCCTGTAATACCATATCTTTAGACTTTTTCCAGTGGGAATATGGAAAGTCTGAACTATATGCGCTTCGATTCAGACCTTGCCGCAAAACATCACGCATATCAATCGCCAGTTACCAGTCGAAATGCTCGAACGAGTCATCGAAAATTGGAATCAAGGGATGGACGATCTGAGACGTAGTCGCGGCCAACATTTGAAAGAGATAATCTTCAAAAAATAAATGCCAAAGAATGTTCTTTCAAATGATAATAAACATTCCCCATTAAATTTTAAGTTTCTGCGCTTTTTCTTTAAAAAAGTAGGGAACCTCGAAATGGATCACCCTTTGCAAATGCAAGCAAATGCATTTTCCAGAGGTTCTTGAAAATTTTATTGAGGTAATTCATCGATTGGGTGTTGGTCCGTTCAGTGCATGCAACGCACACATAACTGCACAGCCAACAAGAATAATTTGCGGCAACAAACCTATATACAAGTATATACACACAAGGCAACAATTGATATGCGGCGCTTGCGAGATGAGGTGCTCCCGCGGCTGTGAACATATTTTTCAAGAACCACAAGAATTTTATTGGCAATATTGGCGGTGAACGCGCAGCCACAGCGCAGGGCACAATGACCGTGAAGGCGAGGAGGACGCCGTCGTGCCGCCACAATAACAGCGTGAATGCCAACCACAACAAAAGTCATTTATGGTCGCTCGTCGGTCGGTTGCAGCGGTAGCTGGGGAGGCGATGATTCGGACAGACATTTATGGGCAAATAAAAATCGAAATGTGGTGATTTAGCGCTACGCGGCATGGATTACACACGCACATATAAACATGAGCATATCGCTCATGCATATAAATAAGCGGATTGAAACAATAAAATGTGTCGCTGCTTGGCGCTCGTTGGCGTTGCGGCGTTGCCACAATTGTGAAATTGCGATTTGCTGCGGCAACAAGCTCACAGCTGCTTTGTGTGAAATATGACTTTGATTTGTATTTAATGTATGGCTTTGTGATTTGTGCGTCTTTAAAATGTATTTGGGCATTTTTTGTTGATCAAATCACGCTCTGCGCCAAAAATTATGTCAAAAGAGACCTAAACTGGCAAATGTTTTTGGAGAAACTTTTGTTCTTACACTTTTTATGTATACTGTTCAACATTGTTGACAGCAACAAGTTGCTTCAGCTAAATAATTTATTGTCTTCTATTATTTGTTGTCATGTTTCAACGGCCGATCGCGCGAATTTCGTTGTTCAACTAGGTCTTATGACATTCCCGCCTTGTCTCTTCCAAAATTTCCTCTCTTCTACTCATTCAACAGTTATTTATGAATGTTTTTTCCACATTTTGCAGTTCCATGTTTTTCGGCATTAAATATTTACAAGCAAATCTGTCGCTTTCAACACTCTTGCTGCTGATACCGAGAGAGTTGCAACAACAGCGAAAAAGAGAAGAACATAATGCGTGTTGCAACAGCGCAAAATTTTAATTTTCAACTAAAACAACAAACATTCATGCATGAAAGAACACATAAAAATACGAGGCGGCAGCGCTTCTCTGCAACGCACAACAGCAACACACAATTCGTGCAAATATCCAGTTGCACAAAGTTTTGCTTTTTTTTTTCATTAAAAAAAAGTTTGCTGTTTTTGCTGCCATTTTATTTATTTAGCTTATGCGCATGTGCGCGTGTGTCTGTGTGCCAATGTGTGTGTTGGCATTTGCATGTTGTTCGCTGCTCATGTGTGTTGTTGACATGTCTAACTTACTGTTATAACAGTACAATATATTCCTCATATTGCGGCTGCATTTATTATGTGAAAATTGTGTGTTTTCCTCCTGTTTTGCTGCGCTACACGCGGTGTTGTTGTTGTTGCAGCATAAAAATAACAACAAGTTAAATATTTATATAACAAGTCGGCTGAAAAAACGTTTTGCAGCAGCAGCAACATCGACAACAGCAATCGCAGCAACAACTATGACTTCAATAACAATAACAACAACTTAACTGGCAAATTTTGTAGTAAAAAGATTAAATAAAAAATAAAAATTATAGAAATTTGAATTATTGCGGTTTATGCTTGAAAATGCGTTGTGAATTGCTTGTTGTTTTTGCAGTTCGCACATCGGCGAACCTATAACATGGGTAAGGTGTGTATATATTTTTACCATAACCAAATCACACTTATCTCAAGAACCAATACCAATACCAATATAGAGTACGGTATATCTCGGCCTGAGCCTTGCAAATTCAATTATATGAGGTTTCCTTGACCTTTAATGAGAACAGATTTATCTTTTTTATGGCAACTAATCATACATTGGTACAAAAAAGTACCCGGGTATTGTAAATAAAACGCAAAATATTTAATTATTCATTAATATTTATTTTATCGCTTTCAAACTAATCTCCAATAGATATAATACACTTATGCTAACGATTTTTCTAGTCCTCGACACATTTTTCATTAGCACTTTTTGGGATGCCCTTCAGCTCATTCAAGGAATTTCGTTTTATCTCTTCGATCGACTGAAAACGAGTTCCACGGCGCAAAACTTATAGATTAGAGAACAAAAAAATCATAAAGAGCCAAATCTGTTGAATACGGTTCATCGATGGTGTTCATTGCGTTTTTGGCTTTAAATTCGGTCAATATCGTGGCTCGATGTGATGGTGCATCAACGAATTGTTCTTCCACAATTCCGGCCGTTTCCAACTGGTGTTCTCACGCAACCGCCTCAATACGGCCAAATAGAATACCTTATTGATCGTCTCACCCACTGGAATACAATGAGCATCACCTTGATTTTTGAGCGACTTTCCATTCCGATAACTCAATTTTTACCCATTTTTAACTCAAGGATATATCGTTGTCATAAAAAAGCTTTCTTTGAACTTCAATACAAGATCTCACAAATTCACCGTTATGTTAGATTAGGTTAGGTTATGAGGTGGAATCGGACAGATATCTCACTTGGATAACTTACAAGGCTGTTTCGTTGTGTTACCTAAAAAAATTGATCGATATGTTCGATATGAATTCAGACATGGGCATATTCGGTATTTGAGGGCTTGAAAGTTTATGGTCCGTTGTCGACAATTTTTGGTTGAGAGGTAACATACCTTGAACGCAACAACTTATTTGGTTGATATAAATCTAAGGTTTAAAATATCCTCCTAAATTGAGCAAGATATGTGAGTCCAATATCCAATTTTCACAATGCATTCTATGCAACTCTTCTTTACTATCTCGAGTGTGAGGTTTAATACTGCTGAGGTATTTATTTAGTTAGTTATCCCAAAGTACTTCGGACAGTGTAGGCAATTGAAAAGTAAAATCCTCTCTCGACGAACAAAGACCAAACTCTTCAAGTCACAGATCATTCCCGTCCTGATGTATGGTGCAGAGGCATGGGCGATGACAACATCTGATGAGTCGACGTTACGAGTTTTCGAAAGAAAGGTTCTGCGGAAGATTTATGGTCCTTTGAGCATTGACAACGGCGAATACCGCAGTCGATATAATAATATGTTATAAGATATATACGACGATATTGACATGATTGAGCGAAATTAGAGACAAAATAATGAAAACAACATAACTGAGGTGGGCTTGGTTATCATCTGACTTCGTCTATTTCAGCAGCGTATGAGGAGGAGTTATTAGTGAGTTTGGTTTATTTAACTTTAGAGACTTGCAAGTTATATATTTTTGTAAGAAGAAAAGGGTCTTGAATTTTTCTCAAGCTATCGCTTAGATTGACAGACGGAGGAACAGGCTGTCATCGGAATATAACTCTTCTCTTCATCATGGTAATACTATGTCGTCAATAAAACTTCCATTCCGATGGTTTCATTTCTTTGACAACTGGCAACATGAAAAATGTTTTCAGGCAATTGGCTATGCAGACGGGCATTACCATAGTTGAGTCACCCCCATCGCATATCCGGTGTTCTACCATTTCTATCCTACATAGCTTCTGCAGCTTAAATTCCCTGTAAAATGCCCACTGATGCCTTTTATGACCTTTACTAAAATAGTGGAGTCTACAGGGCTCAGCGAGTCAATGTGCTGTCAATGGTTGAAAACAAGAAATGTTTTTTTTTGAGCGCTCTGGATTGAAGATTTTTTAGAACAGTATTTCAAAGCCAGTATGAGACGATTTCTGCACGATTTAAACATATCAGATTATTATACTGGCCTGCAGTTAAGTCACTAACGACATGTGAGTACTAAATAAGTGCTTGACAGGAATTTTGATTATTCCCTCCGGCATTCATATTAAACTTGGATTCTATCCTTAACCTGAACCTGTTTTCTTTATATGCTCATATACGCAAACCAATTTTTTTATAAATTACTTACATATATTTAACTGAAATACAGCAACTGTTGAAGTATGAAAGGCTTCAGCCATAATTGGCAGCTATTGAATCTTAAAGAGCAATGTCAGACAAAGAAGACATTTGCATGTGTCATAAATCGAAATTCGTATAATAAATTCAATTTCAAATTCATATAACTCTTTTGGCAGCAATTAGTTTCGAGAAAGAATAAAATGTTAATTTTAATTAAAATTTTCAAATGCAAATTTACGTTCCCAAAAAAATATTGCTTCATTATGCACAGTTTTGTCTTGCAATTAATTTCTTATTTATTAAAATTTAACTAAAAATTGTCATAAAATCTTTAAAATATTAAAGTTGGACAGATGTCAAAATGCAAAAAAACAACAAAAACAAATTTACCTGAGAACAATTTGACACCGATGACTGAAGAAAGATGAAAGAAATCTATTTGTATGGCAATTTGGTTTTAACTGAGGAAAGAGACGAAAAGATAATGTTTAGTAAAAATTTCATGAAGAAAATAAATATTTTCAATTTTAAATCGATTTCTTAAAGACATGGCAATGAGTGCAAAAACATACTAATGTTGTCTACCAAATCACTTCTATGCTTAAAGCACTTAAAGGTTCACAGCACACACAATAATACACTAAAATTTTTGTATGATGGCGATAGCTATTACGAAGTATATTGCAAGTTGCAAGAACAAACGTTAACTTCGGTTGCACTGTAGCTCTAATACCCTTCACAAAATCAAATTTTTCCTTACAAGAACGTGATTTTGATCGTTCAGCTTGTGTGGTAGCTATGAGTTATAATGCACCGATCTGAACTGTTTTTTTCTCGGTTTGTATAATTATCTTGAACAATACTGGATTTCGAATTCAATGAAGATGTCTAGTCAAATGGAAAAGTTTTCCATACAAACACTGTATGGAACGGAATGGATGGTTCAATTTGTGTGTCAGCTAGTTATATGCTATAGTTGTCCAATATGGCTTATGAACAACACTTTTCGGAGAAAAAAATCGCTAAATTTTAGGTCTATATCTCTGACATAGCTATTTTCTGCCGGGTATGACAAACTTCGTGGCGCACTTAATATACACTGTTCAGGGTATAATAAAGAATAAAGTAAAACTCACCAAACGAACTATAACTTTAAGTGGAAAATTCGACGGTAAACTATAAAAGCAAGCAAACACAAATTCATACATTCATAAATATGAGCAAATGTAAATTCTGCAAACAAATATTAACTCAGACACACACACATACGCACGCACAAATATTTGAGCTTCCACCTGAGTGATGGTTCCATAAATGCAAGCGCCACATCCAACAATTCATCATCTTTGATGAGCGCTCTGAACGAAAGAGAACTTTATACCCAAGTGCCGGCACGCATGTGTGAGTGTATGGGTGTTCAAACAGATGTGTACACGTGTTCCTTCAATTTGATACGAAATATTGCAGCTCAAGCACCGGGTAACAACGGCAATGCAGCTGCGTTGACGGCGCTCAATGAAAGCGAGGGAGGGAAGAGTAAAAGGTTGTGGTGTAAATCTGACACTTTCCTAGAAAAAAGTATGAAGAAAACAAAATAAAATTATGATATAACTTTCACATGTACATTACCACTTTTTTTTTGGAATATAAACTACTTTTCAGTAGTAGAGGTTATAAGGTGAAAGAAAAGCGAGGATTACCACTGACTTTAGAAAAAAATTGATCTGATGGAAAGATTAGTTATTTCACCGATAGCTATCGTAATTTTTATGTAACATAAACAAATTCATCTGCTGGCGTCAGGTATGTAGGTTAATTATAACATTTTTATAGCCAAGTTTGCAGCAGAATGTCGATTTTTGAAATATTTAGTTTCAATGAAAAATTAATTTTTACTAATACAGAGGACTGATTCTTAAAAACCGGTCTCATAAATAATTAAAGAAATAAAATTTCCGTCATTATTATGTATCTAATTGTTATACTCTCGCAACAAAGTTGCAAAGGAGAGTATTATAGTTTTGTTCACATAACGGTTGTTTGTAAGTCCTAAAACTAAAAGAGTCAGATATAGGGTTATATCTACCAAAGTGATCAGAGTGACGAGTAGAATTGAAATCCGGATGTCTGTCTGTCCGTCCGTCCGTCTGTCTGTCCGTCTGTCCGCCCGTCTGTCCGTCCGTCTGTCCGTCCGTCCGTGCAAGCTGTAACTTGAGTAAAAATTGAGATATCATGATGAAACTTGGTACACGTATTTCTTGGCTCCATAAGAAGGTTAAGTTCGAAGATGGGCAAAAACGGCCCACTGCCACGCCCACAAAATGGCGGAAACCGAAAACCTATAAAGTGTCATAACTAAGCCATAAATAAAGATATTAAAGTGAAATTTGGCACAAAGGATCGCATTAGGGAGGGGCATATTGGACGTAATTTTGTTGGAAAAATGGGCGTGGCCCCGCCCCCTACTAAGTTTTTTGTACATATCTCGGAAACTATTATAGCTGTGTCAACCAAACTCTATGGAGTCGTTTGCTTTAGGCATTTGCATATACAGTTCATAAATGGAAGAAGTCGGATAATAACCACGCCCACCTCCTTACAAAGGTTATGTTGAAAATCACTAAAAGTGCGTTAACCGACTAACAAACAAAGGCAAAAACACTAAATTTTACGGAAGAAATGGTAGAAGGAAGCTGCACCCAGGCTTTTTTAAAAATTGAAAATAGGCGTGGCGTCGCCCACTTATGGACCAAAAACCATATCTCAGGAACTACTAGACCGATTTCAATGAAATTCGGTACATAACATTTAATCTTAATCTTTAATATTTTAACACCCTGATGACGTGTACGAAATATGGGTGAAATCGGTTCACAACCACGCCTTCTTCCAATATAACGCTATTTTGAATTCCATCTGATGCCTTTCTGTATAATATACGAGTATACATTTGGAACCAATGATGATAGCAGAATAAAACTTTACAAAAATACGGTATTTGAAAAATATATAAATGACGGATAATGAAATCTCGATTATCATGCGAGAGTATAAAATGTTCGGTGACACCCGAACTTAGCCCTTCCTTACTTGTTTTAATTTATATTATGTCATATACTACAGTATATTTATAAAGCAGTTTGCAAGAGAGTTTTATGGTAAAGAAATATGAATTTGGACTAAGAGTATAATAATTATTAGTTTTTACGTAAAATTTTTAACAAAACGATCCCGCTATATTTTCCATATGTACTATAATACTATACTATCTGTAAACAGCTATAGAAAATTCAAAACCATAGATGTCTGTCCAGTAGCTTTACTTTCCATTTGCATCTTTCAACAAAAGTTATTGCCATGTCTTACAAAGCATTAACTCAGATGTATTTACATCAGTGTGATTTTCTTTTTGCTGAGGATTTCAACCCTCATAGCAATTAGAAACAAGAAATGAAATTAAAATAATGTCGAAAGGTCCCAAAAAATGAGTTTCAAAAATGTTGACTAACTGGAAACATTTTTTTAACACTTTTCTTGACTATTTGAATTTAAAAAAAATTAGAAACTTAGATTTGGGGATAGTTTCAGACATAGGCAAGCCGAAAAGAGAGACTCTCTAAAACTTTCATGTAAATCGATCCAGTAGAATCTGTGGGGAGCGTTTTGAGAAAGACAGTTTCGATAAAATTCCTATATATCCGAAAATAATTTGACTTTTGAAACAATAAAATAGTTAAGCCTTGAAAATATAAAAATAAATCGATTTTTTTATTTTTAGACTTGAATACCCAGGCAGGTAATTTTTTTCTAGGTTGATAAGAATGTCTGCAACATTTGTCAAGCGTCTTTTTTTCAGAAGATTTTATTATTTTCGATACATTTTTATTATTTTTTATAAACAACAAAAAGAATATTTTTTGATCTTTAGAGTTGTTGAGACAGCTTCAATGTCTAAAATTTTGTACACGGAACGAATATTTCTGTGCGAACAGGTTGAAAATGTTGCGGAAAGCCTTTGGTAATCAGCCTACGATACAAAAAAACTAATACTAATGTGGCGCAACGTGTTCAAAGCGGGACGAAAACGCATGAAAGACGCAACGCGCTCAGGCGCTACTTAAACCTCTGCCGACGGCGGCCATGTCCGAAAAATCAAAAATTTTTTGTTCAAAAATCGTCGATTGACAATAAGAGTCTATGCTGATAGTGTTCGAATATGTTTGGCTCAGTCCAAGCAATTTTGAAGAATGATTTGTGTTTCAAAAGCGTCTCGATTGACGTCAAAATCACGTCGTGTTGGTTGCGACTTTTTTCAGAATAACTGATTTATATTGTTCCGCCACCAATTCCACGACGCAGCTTTGACACAATTGAGAAGTTAAAAACCGAATCGAAGAAAGTCTTGAAGGCTTTACGGGAAGAAAACTATTTCGACGGTTTCGCGTACTAAAAAGCGTTCGCAAAAGTGCGTTTTATCGGAAGACGATTAATTTGACGGCGATGAAATTGACTTCGAAGAATATATAATGAATTTATATTGTATAATAAATTCACTTAATTTTATGGTCGCAGTAGTAATACTGATTAATTTTGTTATGTTTGTGGTGTTTATGCAACTAAACAAGAACAACTGTTAAGTTCGGCTGCAAAGAAGCTCTAACAATCTCCACAGGTGCATTTTTTATGGCATAAAAGGATAGATAAAGATCTGTATTATGATAATGACCAGTCAGTTTTTAATGCAGCTTTAGTAATATGGCATCGATCAGAACAATTTTTTCGGAGATCTTGTGCTAACCAAAATGTATTAAAATTTACTCAAGATATCTCGTCAAAAAAAGTTTTGCCTACAGGAACTCAATTTCGGTCGGCCACTTTAAATGCTATATTGGTCCGTGGTTCGATCTGAACAATATGTTAGGTGACGATGCTTGTGGTTAAAATCCTTTCCAAATTTTATGAAGATGTGTTTGACATTTGTATGGCACCTAGATATATGGTGATTCCATATCGATGGTTCCGAGGAGTGAGCAGCTTCTTGGGGAGAAAAGCACGTGTACAAAATTTTGGGTTATTATCTCAAAACTATGAGGCTAGTTCGCGTAAATTCATATGATCGAACAGGCAGACAAGTAAACGGGGCTAAATCGACTCAGTTCGTTATGCTGAACATTTATGTATACATACATATACAAGTTGTACTTTATGGGGTAACCGACGTTTCTTTCGGGGCATTACAAACTTCGCGGCAAACCTAATATACCCTATTCTGGGTATAATTAACAAGCATGTGCACCTACCTAAAACTTTATCTTGCAACCACTACCGAAGCATTAGTTGGCTGGCACCTACTTTTAAAACTGCATCTCTGCGCAATATTTCCAAACTAGACGAACGAATAAAACTGTTTATGTAAATGCTATACTTTGGATGTTTGTCGTTACGCTGCAGCTGCCCCATTTAGTTGCACACTAACTGGAACGTATGAAGAGGTGTGGCATCGATATGGCTGCAACGCAACAGTGCCACAATCTTCTACACTACTTTCGCTAAATAAAAATGTATGTAAATGAAATTGAGTCTGCGCTAGAGAGGCCGGCAGCACAGTGCCGAGGAGCGAGAGGCGGACGAGCGAAGCAAATATGTGGCATTGTTTGTTGCAGCAACTCGGCCGTTTAAGCGGCAAATGGGCAGCTGTGCATGTAAATGCGCGTTTATTTGTGTATGTATGTGTGGGAATGTGTTTTAGTGTGTATGTGTGTGCGTTGCAATGCTTGAGTGCTTGTTGTGCAACAATACTTGCATTGTTTATTTAAGGTCCTCGGCTGCAGGAAGCGCCATTATGTTGGTCCTATGGCCCGCAAAGTCGCACCGCAACAACATGCCGCAAAGCTGTTGTACTTGATGCTGCTCCTGATGTTGTTGTTGGCTTTGGGAAAAAGCGAAAATGCTGACACTCCATGGGGAACGCGGCATGTTCGTTGCAAGCGCACATAACCTCTTATTAACATATGAAATTTATTATTCAAAAAATAAGCCAAGATTAAATTCGATGTGCAACAAACACATACACACACATGCATACAAACGCGTAACAAAATTGCGCGCACACACTCACATTAAAAACTTCTAACAGTAATATATGCACCTATGCACACACAGACGATGTGTGAGAAATAAAGATATCACACATACAAACACCCACACACGTACACGCCGCTTCGCAGCTGGGCTTTTGGTACGTGCGCCACCATTGCGGCGGTCAAATGGCTGACGGTGTGTGTTTTTGTTGTTGCTATTTTGTTTTTGCCCACAGACGAAAGCATTAGACGCCAAACCGCAGCAACGTAATGCTCAGCTGTGCCACATGAGGGTGTTGCAACAATATTACCATTGTTTACATTGCTCTATGCGAGGCAATGCTCAGCTGTGTGCGCATTTCGTCGGCGATTGTGCGCAACGTTGAGCACAATTCAGGCCACTTGCCCTGCTCTTCAAGTTCTCACTTCCGCTATTCGTAACGGCACTTACTTGCAACGCCACATTTTGCATTGGCGCATTTTTTGTTGTTGTTGCCGCTGCTGCTGCTGCAACCACAAGTTCACCAACTAAAGCATGTATTTTTTAGTGGCACCCATACCCAAACATGGGCACACACACACTTATACACGCACACGTGCATATGCGCACTTGAAGAGCACTCAACACTGTGGTGTTTTAACTGGAATTCTTACTGTGCCACCTTCACCGCAATTACTCTGCTCGTTGCTTCTCGTCGATGCAATCTTTGCGAAGTTGTTCGCCCGAGCTCATGTGTGCATGTGGATGTCGACGTGTGCAGGTGTTCGTGAGTTTGTTGGAGTTCATAAATTATGTGGCATATTTTTAGGCGCATTGCAAGGCCTTGGCATCTTTGTCGTGGATGCAAATTCTTCGCTACAGTGCGGAAATTAAATTGTTTTCTCAAATTAATTACGAAGCCATCACTTGTTCGAGGAGACTTAGTGAAAGGCGAACACCCACGGACGGCCGTCGGTAATTTGAATATATTGAACGCAGTGAAAAGCTTCATAGCACTGCTTTTTGCTTATGAAATCTATCATTTATGCAACATTTTTGCTAAATAGGCTAGTAAAATAGCTGTTTTCATTTCATTAAATCATTTAGTATTATTTTTGAAAATTATTATTTTTGACGCATAGCGCCACACAAAGAAGACAATTTTGAAAGCTTTTATTAAAAAAAACTTTTTTGCGAGAGCGATAAATTTATTGATCACACTCAGCACAGAATAGTTCGAGACCTTAGATCCGCATTTTCTTGGAGTGTAGGCAATAATTTTCTAGTTAGCCAACTCCGTCGAATAAGGTGGTGTGAAAAATCTCCTTTCGTGTTCTTATCCGAGCTGTTAATCACCGAAAATCCCTTTATTGCTTTTCAAAATCTTCTCCATAAAGATTGTTGAAGCATTTTTGCCAATTTGACTCAGGTATTTCCAAAACAAGGGTCTGAGTGCATCAACCGCCTCTTCTAGTGTCAAAAAACGTTGACCTCTTAGTTTGTTTTTTACATACGGAAATACAAAGAAGTAATTCGGTGCCAAGTCAGGGCTATTCGTACGATAACCAATCAAATCGCTGTGTTCGTTACTCAAAACTAAAGTTGTTTCAGTCGATGTGTGAGAGCTCGCAGTGTGGTGGTCAAGAGTGATCCGTCTTCAGCGATTGGTTTCCCTGACCTTTTGAAAGACAGCTAGAAAACAAATGGTTGTGTACCACTCAGAATTTACTGTTCAGCGACCTTCTAGCAGTATAGTTACGACACGTCCAATGTTTTTTTAAATGCCTGCTTGGAAGTACTTCGACCACGAACAACTTTTATTGGATTCGGATCATTTTGAAACACCCATTCAATCACTATTCATCCTCTGTTGCGATAACATAGACATGTCTGGAAGCCCCATTATAGTATCTTTTCAACATTTCGATCGACCAATCGGCAAGAACCGTTTGTTGAGTGAGTGAGGAATTTTGTGGGATCCATGGTGAATAAGTCCTAGTGCCATATTGAATGTTTGTATATACATATATGTCCCCACTAATGCGAATAGTTGTCTCAATCTCCCGATAATTTGCATGACGATGTTGCATTATTAGTTTGCGCACAGTACCAATATTTTCCGGAAAAACAACTGATTTTGGACGACCTTCACGAAATTCGTCTTGAAGTGAACTACGACCTCGCATGAATTCACCATACCCTTCAATAGTCCTGGTTCCTGATGGAGCTTCATTGCCAAAATTTTAATTAAATTGATCGCTGCACTGTTGCTGAGTTATTCCATACCGAAAGTTGGAAAAATAAATGGCGCGAGGATGTTTGCGTTTTAATTTCATTTTTTAGGTGAGGTGAATATTTTAAGTTACTGTAAGCAACACAAATAGCGCACTTTTGTCAAAATATCTTCAGTGAGTATAATATAAAAATGTGTGACGGTAATCAAAGAAAACCATGACCATCATCTTGGTTTTGGGTAGACTTTGTTACAGTTTTTTGAAAGCGGCTCATTTTTAGAGCTCCATTTGTTAGCCCTTTCTCATTTTCGGTTCAGCTAATCCATAAAAAATGTTGAGATCCTATTTTACCTCTCTGATGCCAACGTCTTGACAATACGATTTTCGACACTTTTTCGATGTCACACTGCTTAACAAAGGTGCACGCACGACTCTTATGAGGAAAGTATTTGACGACTATAGAGCTTTCGCAAAAGAAAATCCTATTAACAATGCTCAGAAATAAAACGGAAAAACGAAGGATCATATCTTCCAAAAAAGAAGCAGATATAAAAGAAACAATTCCTCTATCCTATTTCAATAGACAAAAAATAACGAAGACAACAACTTTTAACTTCAAGTTCAGCAAAGCCTTAGGAGAAAAAATATCATGGAATCATTTCTTAGATAAAGGAAAACATAAAACCACACCGACAGGTTTGGTATATAAATGTTGCCAAGGCAACAGAAGGAATCGGCGCGGGTTGTATAAGTTCAACAATAAAACTGGAAATCCCCATGGGCAAATATCGAGCATTTTCCAAGCACAGTATTCGCCATCACCTCATGGGCAGAGATCATACTAAGGAGCATGACAATTAACTGCCCAAAAAATAAGGTATTTATTTTGAAAATTCTTTATTTATTCTTCCAAATCAATTTCAATCAATTTCATCTCCTTCAAAGTAATTCCCTCCTGATGCAATGCGCTTATGCCAACGGATTTTCCAATCTTCGAAACACTGGTTGTAGTTACTTTTCGGGATGACCTTCAGTTCCGTCTTCGCTGCGGATTGAATCTCCTCTATCGTATAAAAACGGTGTCCCCGGAGCGATCTTTTGAGCTTGGTGAACAGCCAGAAGTCGCACGGCGCCAGATCAGGTGAATACGGTGGTTGCGGAACGATATGGGTTGAGTTTTTGGCGAAATGATCACGAATTACGAGGGCAGTATGGGATGGTGCATTATCGTGGTGTAAAAACCAAGAATTGTCTTTCCACAATTCCGGCTTTTTTAGGCGGATAGCGTTACGCAAACGACGCATAACGTTCAAATAATATTCCTTGTTGACTGTTTGACCGGTTGGGAGGAATTCATAATGCACAACACCACGATAATCGAAGAAAACAATCAACATGACCTTGATTTTTGAGCGCCTTTGGCTCGAGTTTTTTGGTCTCGGCTCCTTTTTGGCACGATATTCGCTCGATTGATCGGTTGTTTTGGGGTCTAAGCATAGGTCCAAATCTCATCGCCAGTTATAATGCGTTTCATGACACCGTGGTAGTCGGAAAGCATCGTTTCACACACTTCAACGCGACGCCTTTTTTCAAAAAAATTCAATATTTTTGGTACCAGTCGAGATTTGACGCGCTTGAGGCCCAAAACATCCTTCAAAATGGTATTGGCTGAGCCTTTCGATATGCCAACTTTATAAGCAAGGTCTCTAATTGTAAATCGATGGTTTTTCAACACCAAATCTATGATTTGCTGAACGTGAGCTTCGTCGGTTGAGGTTGATGGTCGCCCTGGACGCTCTTCGTCTTCGACACGTTCACGGTCGGCTTGGAACTCACTATACCACTTGTAAACATTTTTTTTAGACATAGCCTCATCACCAAAGGCTTTCTGCACCATCCTCAACGTATCCGCAGCAGAAAATTGATTCCGTAAACAAAATTTAATGCAAATTCTTTGCTCAACAAATTTCGACATCGCAAAAAACGAAAAACTCCCTTTTAGCAGCTCACAAAACGACACGTATCTCAAACATTAACGAATATTTTGACATAAAATTTGACATAAATGTGACTAACAGTACTTCCAACCTAAAAAAAAATAATTCTCCAAATCCTTCGTCGCGCGCAGTTTAAATTCAAATGTCATATTTTTTGGGCACAGTAGCATACCGAGTTTTCCAATAAGAATGATATTACTTCTAAGTGTTGCTTCGGGGATTTTTAGTATATCAGGATCGAAATGTTTTTTTACAAATTTATTTTAATTTTATGGAAATATATATGCAAGATCCACGTTTACAAAATAATCGTTCTCCAATTGCAACTTTTCGTGTGCTTTTGCCATTTTATAATCGTGATAATCGTCCACCTGTGTTCGGTAATCGTCGAACTGTTGAAAATTTCGAGCATACATCTCCTTTATATATTGTTTAAGTGTCAATAAGACAAAGAACCACTCGAAGTAATGAAAATACTTAAGACATGTCTCATTCTTGACGACACTGAAGGAAATTGTTGCCGAAAATAGCCATGTGAGCTTGAGAGAGATTGAAGGTGTCACACGAGAGCGTACGTACGATGATGCATGAAAAATTGGGGAAGCAACGCGTTGCTGCAAAACTTGTTCCGATAGAAATGAATTTCTTTCAAAAAAGGTATCGAGAGCATGTGGCTGCAGACATACTGGATCGAGCCAATTCGGACCCCATCTTCATGGAACGCATAATTGCTGGTGACGAGACACGGGTCTACGAATATGACACACTTACGAACCAGCAATCATCCGAATGGCGGTCCAAAGCTGCGCCAAAGCCGATCGAAAGTGAAGGTAATGCTCATTGTTTTCTTCGATATTCGCGGTGTCGTCCACTATGAATACGTTGCGCCTGGTCAAACCGTCAACAAAGAGTATTATCTTGGTGTTATGAGACGCTTGCGAAACGCAATCCGTTGTAAACGTCCGAATTTGTGGGCCAACAATTCGTGGATTCTTCATCATGATAACGCACCATCGCACAAAGCCATCATTGTGAAGGAATTTTTGACCAAACACTCAAAAAATATCATTTAATACGTTGCTTATTCACCTGATATGATCCCCTGTGACTTTTTCTTATTCTCTACACTGAAATAATCACTTCGGGGAACACGCTTCGACTCAATTGAAGACATCAAAACAAATTCGGCGTGAGAGCTGAAGGCCATCCCGGAAAGTGCATATAGAAAATGTTTTGGCGATTGGAAGAAGCGTTGGCACATGTGCATCGCTTCAAATGGATGTTACATTGAAGGCGATAAAATAAATTCAGAAGATGATTGAAAAATTTTCGTTTTATTTACAAATTCCTGATATTTTCTTGAGGGAAAGAATATAACAAACATAATCACTGGTTTAGTAGTCACAAAATTAGACACTACAAGAAAAATATACATTCTAACAACACCACTAATTCAAGAATATTATTTTATTTGGCAAAAATAACTTAATCATATTATGTGGATTGTTCATAGGTCGTCTCTGTGAGCTAAAACAGAGATATCGACGCACATACGACGGAATGCAATGCGATGTCTAGAAGATTGTTGAAGCATCTAGGACATATGAACTCGAAGCGAAGTTCTAGCGTTTCTAAGAGTATTGGGAAAGAAACAAAGAATGTAAAAGATTTAGATGTCAGCAATAGATTTAAGGTCCATATAGATATATGTATATCTGCTACAGAAAACAGAACAATAATGGAGCTCTCAGTACAGCTGTGGTTATTGCAAATCATCTTGAAAAATATTTAAATATGCAAATATATATTTCATAAAGTTATTTAAATACATTTATAAATAATTAAAGGAAATAAATATGAATATAAAATTAATAATTATGTTTAAAAACCATAAAAATAACTAAGATCTTCTTCACTCCAACAATTCACTCAAAAAAACAATGTGAGCAAAATCAATTACATAATTAAAACTAATTTTTCTTCCGGCTATCAAAGATAAGAAAATCTGTTCATTTATTACATAATGACTAACGTGAAATTGCTGCCGCATTTAGTTGCTAATTTGCAAATGTTGCGTGCCACACGCGACACCAACGCAGCAGAATAAATGAGCTCGCATAGAAAAGCGATTTGATTAAGTGTCCAGCGCTTATTATGTGTCCACTTAAGAAAGATGGGTGAAAAGGTCGCAGGCCAGAAAATGATAGCAATTATGAAACAACAACAAAACCCACAAGTACAAAAAATTGTTTTGCACACGTCCGAAACACGCAAATGCCAGCAAACGCACACCGTCATACACACACACACATATATATACGCAAATTAACGGTGCTAATAAGCGCTGTCATATTGCCCCCATTTCGACGTCCATTTTTATTGTTGCACATAAAGTGACCTTTCATATTTGCTGAAGCTTGTTCTTTCTCTTCTATTTACCGCTACTATTTGCTTTGAGCTTGTACCAGTGCTGTGCGTTTTTGTTGTTTTCTTGTTGGCGCTTTGGTGCGCAGCTTCTTGTGTTTGTTGCTTGTTAACTTGACACATTTCCCACGGGGAGCGTAAATCTGAAAGCAGTACAAACAGCGCACGGAAAATGTACCGTTTCTTTTTGCTCCTCGCAAACAACCTACATTACGCCCGCGGCTATTGCATGAAAAACAGCAACAACAAACAACAGCGGCAGCGACAGCAGGCAGCGCCAAAAAGGTCGAGATTAAACGAAAAACGAACTCGAGAGCGACGCCGGTCCGAACCATCACCACCTCCGATGCCGTCGGCCACAAAGCTGCAGGTGAGTGACAGCTAAAAGCAGCAAATATGACAGCGGCGATAACAAACACAGCTGGGCTTGATAGGCGGGCTGTGATGGACCAGAACTTGCGCTGGGAAATGCGAAAATGAAGGGTTTTCCGGCAAAGCGGGCGGAAAGAGTGAAGGTGGAGCTAGCAGAAACTGCGACTCTATTTTTTGCATGACAAGGAAATTATTCTATTTATTTCTGCTAACAGCAAAAACAACAACAACAAAGTAGTGTTGGCAATTTGCTTCCCATTGCGTTAGTTATTTGCAGATTTCCAGGTAAAGGTATTGAAGTGTGATTAACGCCAATGCATCAATTGCAGCTCAACAATAAATCGCCAGCAAATTGGCTCAGTGGGACAACAGCAATACATTTTATGCTTATTGCTCGCTGCCACTCTCAGCGATGACCTCCAGCAGCGCGGCAAATTGATTGACAACCAAATTGATCTTTTCACGTCGTACGAAGAATCATGCTAAAAATGCTAAATAACGGCGCTAATGTAAAGATAACAGTTTATTTATTTCTCCAGCTAAAATAAGCCAATTTTTAGCAATTGGTAAAAAATTACATTAGCAATTGTATTAAGGGTACACATGGTGACAGAAAAATACCCGGAAATTCCAAATAAAAAGCAAAATATTTAATTATTCATCAATATTTATTTCGTCGCCTTTGGAGAACTCATCAAAACACTTTTTTCGATCGCCTTCAGCTCTTTCAACGAATTTCCTTTTGTCTCTTCTATCAAACGAGTTCCACAGAACATCAATTTCAGTTTGGAGAACAATAAAAATCAAACGGATCCAAATCTGGTGAATATGGTTATTATTCAATGGTATTCATTGTGTTTTTGGCTTTAAATTTGGTCAATATCGTGGCTCGATGCGATGTTGCATTACCATCGCGTAAAATCAATGAATTGTTCTTCCATTATTCCGGGCGTCTTCGACGGGTGTTCTCGCGCAAATGCCTTAATGCGGCCAAATAGAACTCCAAAAAGTGAGCATCACCTTGAATTTTCCCTCCATTTTGAATATTGTTGATTGTTTGCAAGTCAAAGTTATAAACCCATAACTCATCGGCAGTTATAATGCTCTCCATGAATGTAGCATCCGAATTCGCTTGATCAAGCATGCCCAAAAATACCTGTTTACGGTACTCTTTTAAACAAACCTCAGCTTTATCGGAAGGAGTCGAGCTAGAACGCATTTCTTGCCCAAAATATCCACCAAAATCACTCGGACGGACTGGTGAGAGATGTCGAGCTCTCTTGTGAACTACTCTTGATTGACGATTTTCAATCACTGTATCCTTCATGTTTTTATTATTTTCATCAATTGAAGAGATCGAAGGTCGTCGAGAACGAGGCATGTTTCAAAGATCTCTCGACCGTCTTTGAAGGATTTGTACCACTTGTAGGCTTGTGGTTTTGGTAAAACTGAATCACCGTAAACCTTTTCCAACATTCGCCATAATTCTGCATACGAAAGTTTGGCTAGAAATACAAAATTTGTGACCTACTGAGGTGTACCGACTTAAGCAGCTGATGTAAGGAAACTGGTTAACAGATCGCACTCATATTCCGCATGGAATCTAAGGACAGTTCTACCAACTTAGCAATACACATATTTTTTTGAAATATAATTTACAGGACAAATTTAATTTCAATTCCCGGGTAATTTTTTGTCATAAGGTATAGCTGTCAAACTTTTGTATGGAAAACTTTTCTATCTTCACAAAATTTGGCACGGCTGTTTGCCTAAAGCAACGCTATAATTTACATGCATACTGTCCAGATCAAAGTACTATAGCAAATGGCCTCCATACAAACTGATCGATAGATAAAATAAAACTCAAACCCTTGTATGTAAAACATTTTTATTTGCCGAGATATTTTCATAACATTTGCCTCGAATTGTTGTCCAAGACAACGCGACGAGCTCCGCGAAAATTAATCAGATCGGATAAATATTGCATATAGGTGCTATACAAATTAACCGTTCAAAATCTAGATAAAATATATTTTATCATACTAGATAGCCTTAATTTGACTCGCAGTTGTTTATATCAATACACGTGCCTAAAAAGAATCAGCAAAACCTTTTCCGTTGGTTGCAAACCGTTCGCCGTTTATATCTTCCGATTTAGTTACATATATATTAATGCTATTATAAATTCACTCTGGAGGGTGTAATGGCTTCGGAGCAGCCGAAGTTAAGGTATTTTCTTATTATTAGCTGATTGTGGAAGCAGTAAATATAAACATAGTTAGGTATTTCGTTCAATATATCTAGAACTACACAACTTAAACAAATCAAATTGTTAAATTAAGTTACTCATACGCCATGTTGTTTTAACTACTCAGTGATGAACAATATCAGTAAAAGTAAAAATTAGTAAAAAAGTAATACGAAGTTAAAACAACTGCTGCAAGGCTAAAATATATTTTAAACCTAACTGCTTAAGATTTTTTTGTTCGGTCACTGGCATAATCTAAGCAAATACGCGCATGATTACCATTAATTGCACATTTAAACTAATTTTATTTCACTTTTACTACCAGCTTATTTTTATTAGTTACCAAATTTTTCTTGTTATAAACTTTATTTTCGAGCATAAATATTTTCGACCTCAAATACCTACGTACATATGTACTCAAAGCTAAATTGACGGGCACTTGATGAGACCAAGTGCTATGACGAGATTGCTCCGAATTTTTCTGCCATCAAACAAGTTCGTTTGTGTAGTTTAATTGGCGTACCACGTGACCTGCTCTCTTAATTGCTTTGTTTGTGCTGAAAGTTCTTTTAATTATGTCACAGTCGAGTGACAAGCTAAGGAAAACTTCTTATTTGCTATCGATAATATGGCAATGAAATAGAAGTAGATTGGTATGAACGTGTTGCTGGGTTGTTGTCGGTAGCAATAAACAATTATTGAGCTGTAAAATGAGTATAAATTTGTTGAAATGTAAAGAATATAAAGTTTATGTTCATTCAGTAGCTTCAATTTAACTAATTACAGTTTATATACAATATAAGTTAATGTATATGACAATATTTTAGCGAAGTTAGAGCATTTATAGCACGAGGATTAGGTTTCATTACGCACTCAGCGGCTTCGTAAAAAATGAAAATTTTTGATTTTTATGTTTAATATTTTTTTAAAACTTTCTTTTTTTTTAAAATTTTAAATGTTTCACAATACCCATGGCGAAATCTAAACTCACCTCTTTCTAAAAGTTACGTATCCGCACTGTCAATCAAATTTGCCAAAACGAAATACAGTACATACGTTACTTATACGCCGTGTCATATTATTAATGTTCGCATACCTATTAATTAACGAAATAATTATTCTGGTTGGTAGGTAATTCAAAAATAGTTTTACTTAAATGTGTCCAATTTAGAGGTTGATGTATTTTTTTCTAGAGACCAGAAGCCAGAATTTCGATATTCCCCAAAAGGATAAATTGCAAAAAAATAAATATTGAATTTGAGGATTATGAAAAGCAAGGAGTTGATTTTGAATATCAAAAGTATAGAAATATGAAAGTAAATTTTCAAATTTCTTGACTTCAAGTCTAGAACACACTTTTGGACTTTAAAAATAAGCTCTGACAGCCTAATGCATTCCTAATCATGGTAGCAACTATTAATTGAAAATAGAGATAAAACAATATTTTTTAGAAGTCTAATAATTACCAACAAATTAGTTCACAGCTTAAAGTTTATTGACTAATCAACGTACTAGAATCAGGTGCTAACTCGAAGTGAATATTTGGCAAAGAAAAGTGGCCGCACAGGATCCCATCCCAAGAGATATGTCAAAGGACGAGTGCATAGTGTAAATCAGAATTGTTCTATGGACCCCATGCACCCGCGTGCACAGCTAAATCAAACACGGACTGACAAACAATGCTACAAATCAGCCGTAGCAAAAGAGAAAAAATCAAGGACAGAGCAGGGATTAAGAGCACAAGCAGACGAAGTAGCAAATGCCAAATGTCGAACGAATGCATGGAGAAAACACAACAACTACAACGTGGCAAGCAATGAAAATAACATTACAACAGATCAACTATGGATTAACAACAACAACGACAAACACATAACACTTTGGATTGGCTATTATATACATATGTATGTACATATATGCATTGCATACTTACCTACATGTATACGAACTTGCATAGGGGCACCCATGTGAGCATGAGAGTTTGCCGCTTGCAAATTGCAGGCGAAATTGTTTGAGCGCGTCGTCGAGGCGCAACCCGACGCTGCGACGAGTGGACGTCTTCAAATCGAAATGCCACACAACGACAGATCAGCAGAAGCAAAGAGCAGCTGAAGAACAAAAAAAAACACAAAAATGCAAAAATTAAATAAAAAAACTTGTATTCACGAGGGCGGAGGCGAGTGGCCGTGTGGCACAATTGAAAAAGTAGCAAAGAAACTACGAATTACTAAGCAAAGAACTTGCAAAGAATCAAGCATAAATACGGAAAAAAGAACACACAGAATCAATGTTGCCAGTGTGCATGCAGAGCAAATTGACAGACGTACAGTCAAATAGTCGAGTGACGAGGAGCTGAGCACGACGGAGTCAAACAAGGATGCTTACATGAAAAATCACTGTAAAATACCACAGGAAAATAAAAGCAACGAATGAGTGTGTTTATGAGGAGATGCAGTTCAGTGAAGGCGCAAAAAGAATCAAATTGGATATATGCTTGTTTACAATAACAAAAACCTAGAAAAACAACCAGCCAACAATAGCTGGTTGTGCGGCAACGAGCGATCGGCCAGCGGCAAGCGACATAGACTGCCATACACACACACAAACACAAACACAGCGCAGGAGCGGCAAAGCACTGGCGGCAAGTGAAGGCAAATGAGAATAAGAGACCAAACACACAAATCCAAGCAAATCGGATTTTATGATTTTCGCTGTGTCCGCTCCCTGCCTCACTCCCTTGTCAATCGCATTTGTGCTTAATACTTTTTTCTATTTTGATTTTCTATTTTTTATTTATAGCTTTTATGTGCAGACCATTGTTGAGCGGAGCTTTCGTTGTTGTCGCTCGTTAACTTCAATTGAACAGAGCACAACATCCCACACCGCGCCGCCGCGTCACCGGCCGTTGCACTTGTCACTCAGAGGATGCAATTTGGTGCGCCAAGTGGATGTCTTCTGTATTTATTTTGCAAATCATTTGTTGGTTTGGCACAATTGTGCTTGGGGAATAAATTGATTAGGAGCCCAAGCGGTCGCAGTCGTTTGCCGAAGCATAAGCTGGCACTGCTGCGCAAACGAGGAGTTCGCCATAGGCGATTAGTTGCGCTTCAACATTCAAATATCGGCCGATTGGGTGAGGCTAAAGCGAATGAGTTATATTGTATATGTTATTTGATTTGTGTGCATTCACAGTTAGCCTGCCAAATGATTCATCTGTTGTCAACAATGACTTTATGATGGCCGAAAGAGGAGGCGAATCTTGAACTTACAGTGCTGCCTTCATAAAGACACAAACAATTATTCGAAATAATGAGAAGAGTTTATACCCTACATCACATAACAGTGGGGATTTTATATGAAACAACGAGAAATATACACAACACAGGTGCAATTTTTATAGCAATTATATGTATACCTAAACCTAAAATGTACCCTACCAACGGTTGGCATCCAATGGAGATCTTTGGCGTGATCTTTCTAGCTGGATCTTCTGAAAAAAACCAGTGTGAATTAGTTATTGCTCAAGAGACCAGTTTACAGAGCCGGCACAAAGATAATATCTAAGCTTGTTCTAGGTACAAAAGCTTGCACTAACTTCAGCTTAAGAAGCTTTAAAACAATTTAAAGCGGTTACATGGATTTACGGGTTTCAAAAATTTAACTTTTTTTAATATCTTATTAAATTTTACAAGCTCTCCAGCATATTGTTCTAAATTTTCGAGTTGATCCGAGTAATAGTTTCGGGGATACGGCCTTGAGAACGTGTGCGCTCGAGGCTAGCTAGGCTAAGTGTGCCGTCTTTAAACCTGTTTTTTCGAAGCTGTGCTTTTGAAGTCGGTTGGCAAGATTTCTTGAAAAGTACTCAAACGATTTTCATGAAATTTTATATACTATACATAGGTCTTTGAGATACAATTCTAAAAAAAGATTTTCTTTTGATTACAACTATTTGAAAAAAAATGCCGCGAAATTTTCACAGAAGTTTTAGTTGAAATCGTGTCGCAATGATCGAGTTCAAAATATTGTTTCTAAACTATTCAGAATTAATTTGTTAATAGTGTATATTTGTAACAATAAAAAATTCTAATAAAATATTTAATTTTTTATATGACAAAAATTGTTGAAAAAAGGCGGTTTTTATCTGAGGTACATGAGTTTTCACCCTTAATTAAGCATGGTCATTGGGGTGGGTCAAAAAATATTCGTTTGGAAATTCTGCTGCCTTACAATTTTCCAATTTCGCTACCAACTACATGAAATGAAAACATTTCTCGTTTCATAGATTTTATAGGAAATATAATGCTCTACAAGAAGAGCCTGTTACGATTCCGATTTCAAGGTTGATTATTTTAGGACAATAATTTCTTTCTTATAAACTTTATAACTTAATAGAAAAATCGAATCACTTATAGTTTTATAGGAAATTTACTGCTCATACTGGAAGGGACTTTCTGAAAGGTGTTTAACCCTCTCATGCTCGAATTAAAATGGGCGCAGTTAAACATTTTTTAGGACAGATATATGTTAGTCTTAACTCAAGTATGAAGTGATAAAAATGTCAAAGTCCTTAGTGTCCTGGTTCGTTTGTTACAGGATGTTGACTGTAGGCAACAGCATTTTACAAAATTATTGTATTATTATTATACTTATTTTTATTTTTAGTAACTTTCTTACCTTTATTTATTTATGTTGTTCCCTTGGTTTTACAATAAAACAGCTATTTTAATCTTTTTTAAGACTTTTTGACAAATTCACTTTACGAATTGTAAGCCACGATAATGGCCACTTTTGTTTGCATAAGGGTAATTGGTACAGAAATTAGTGATATTTGCTGTTTTATTTAAAAAGCGTAACAACTTAAATCTTTCTAATATTTCAGCAAAATTTAAAAACACATCACAACTTTTTAAGCCTGAAAGAAAATGTCTGCCAACCTCGTGTTATATTTCACCACCCAGATTTTAATTTAAAATTTCTGCACGTGTTTGAGTGAGTATATCGGATTCATAACGGATAACGGACGTTCAATACCAGCCGAGGTTCACTCACTTTTGAAACACCTGAACATTTAGATACAAGTGTCGGATAATGTTCATCAATATTAATGTGAGGCCAAAAAGTTTTCATATAAGCTGCCAACTCACCGCGCCCAGCCAAGTCATATTAACAATCGGCACATTAAATGCCGTTAAAACAACACACACACACTCACAAAAACCGCAGCCACAATTGAGATTTACTAATAATCCACACAATTTCCAGCGCTCAATACAAAACATGCGGATATAGTGAGCGCAGCTTGCTGAAAAACAATAAAGAGAGGCAAAAACAACAATAGCAAATAATAATAAAAGAGCTGAGGCTCACTTGATGGCCAAACTTTGCAGTCGCATAACCACTTCGAGCCACAACACAACAAACGGCGATTGCACTTAACGGGAGCCAGCAGCTGCCGGTCGGTATTTCATTATTGTAAAATATTCGCTCGCTGAGCAACAAAAACAACAACAATAAAAAGGAAAAGTAGGAATGAAAAACAAAAGCAAAAGCAAAGAAAAAAAGTGCCTGCAATTCCTGGCGCACTTCAACGTACTTATCCTACATATCCCGTTAGCGCAGCAACGCAAACTCACACACACACACACACATAGCAGCGCACTCAAGCTGCTGCAAAACTTTCATAAATATGCAATGACCAATTGTTCTCAGCAAATCCATTTTACGATTATATTTTTGTGCTGACCACAATTAGTGCAGATCCGCACATTACAAGCAAAATAAAGGACAGACAGACAGGGCACAGCTTACAGCAGTCAGCTGCCGGCACAGCTGGTCAGCGGCTTCTCGTCACTGTTGTTGTTGTTGTTCTTGTTGCATGTAGACATTGTCAGGATGCTGTCATTTGAAGTGGCATTAAAGTCATTGCTGTCAATGGACTGCACTCGGAGCCGGAGACCGACGTCCACCGTTCACCATCCACAGACAGACAAGCGGATGGCTTTAGTCAGCATGTGGAAGAATGTCAACCAGACTGACTGATGGCCATTTACAGCAACAGACAGCCGCATTGCCCGCTCAACTAAGGCACTCACTTGTCGTCGTCGAGGTCGTCGGCGGCGCAGTGGAGCGCTGAGGTCGCACACCCTTGCTGCATATTTGCGCTTTATTCCAGCGCCGGTCAGTTGGGTTTCTTTCCTTGTTTTTGCACTTTTTGCGCGCCTCTTCGCCTTGCTTTATTTAATTTTGTTCTGTCAATTCATTCATATTAAATGTGTTTTCCTTGCGATTTGCTAGGAAAATAGAACGGAAACGGATACGCCGTCGACTGAGATTAACATTTGCGCCAGCCAATATGCACACATGCATAAGCACATTTGTTTGAAGCATCATGCTTTCGTGTGTGTGTGGGGTTTGTAAATGAATCATCGCTCCGCTTAAGACGGACACTTGGTTGGCTTAGCGCTCTTTGCCTGAGCGATCGTCGAATTAGCAAAACATTGTATAAAAGTTGTGGTCATACTAAACCCAAAGTACAGTTAAATACTTAATCGCACAGACTTCACATATCGCACATATATACATATGTATACATATTTGTTTGCAAGTTTACATAAAGAGAGGAGTGCTCTTCTTTTCTTAAGAGGCAGCAAGCTCTGATATTTAATGCTAATGAAGGGTCACTTACTTCAAATAAAGCTAAAGAGCTTAAGCCTCATTTGTATTGATTATCAATTACCCAAGCGTTAAGCGTGAATAGATTCAAAAAGCTCGAATGACTTCCAAAACAGTGTTTTTAGAAAATTTACAGTTGAATGCGGCCGACATCTGTTATACATATATGCTAGCCAGTTATCTAAGACGAATTTCAAAAGATGTATTATCCTTGCATAAATGTTGACTATCATTGGTGGTTTTAGGCAGGAGTAAATTTAGGCCATAGCCATTTCGCCTTCCTTTCGGAAATACTAAAATATGAACTTATTAGTGGTTACTGAACATTGATTTCCAAAGTCAGACTTAATATAGTTTGTAATTGAATATACTGCACATACAATATTTTTCTTGTTCGCAAAAGACGTCATTAGGGCTCATTACTCTAGTCAGCTTTTTAACTAACCTCAAAGTTGCTTCGGCAGCATAAGCCAAATTCTGAATACTTTAAGATTGAAAACTGAGTTGATATTTACGCTGAGTAGAGTGTAATACATATACTTAATGTTCCTAAGGTATCTCACATATTGACTGATATGTATAGTATAAAGACAACCAAAAGTTTAAAAGTAATATTACCCGATTTTATCCAATTTTGATATTACAACAAATGATTCAGATCAAAAAATATGATCACTTAGTTTTATTGACATCAATTCAGAGCTTTACGACACATCATTAGATTAGTTAGATAGTTCAAATTTACGGGAGGCTAGGGAGAGCTTTCAAACGATTTCTTACATTGTTAGCGCCATGATGTACTTGCTATTGAGAGGAGCTTCTCTCTGAATTTTGTTATAATTTCTTAGATATCTACCGACATATGCGGTATAAATTCAATCTGAAGTTCCAAACCATTGATTGATTGATGGGTTGGTATGTGTTGGCTAGAGAAATTATTGCCCTGATTTTATCCATTGTTTAGCAATGAAAATGTACTGTTACCAGAAAAAGAAGGTTTCCTGAGATTTATTGAGATTACGACTGTGGGCAAAAAATAGTAAGACTTTTTAATTTAAATTTCGCGCGAAAACCCAGGCGGTGAAATATTTCTTTAAGTTAGTATGACTGTCAGTGGCGTCTATGCAAATCAAAATAAATAATAATGTATGGTATTCAGAATGTTGGAAAAGGCATTCGATGATAATTGTTTGTCTTGAGCAAGTGTTTTATATTTGTAAAAATTATTCAGAGAGAGTCGAGGATGGTCATCAACAGCAGCTGGTGACCAACACGTCAATGAAAGAAAGAATTAACGCTTGAGAATCAACGATTAACAATTAAAGGTCTTACTGGCATCTTTGGAATATCGAAAGGACCAGTAAATACCATTTTGAAAGATCATTTTTATCTAAGAAAAGTGAAAGCACGATTGATTCCAAAATCACAAATTTTTTTTCGAAAAACACCGTCTCAATAACTTCTGCGAATCAATGCAATACCAAGATGTCATGAAACGTATTATTACCGGCTATGAATCTTGTATCTATGCTTACGACCCGGAAATAGACGATTAATCGGGCGAATATCGTAACAAAGGTGAACCGAAACCGAAAAACCCACGTCAAAGCAGGCCAAAATTAGGATTATGTTAACAGTTTTCTTCGATTATTGACGTATGGTGCACACTGAATTCCTTCCGACCGGCCAAACTGTCAATGAGGAATACTTTTTGAGTATTATGCGCCCTTTGCGCGAAGAAATTCGTAAAAAGAGGTGAGAATTATGGCCGACAATTCTTAATTTTTGTACCATCGCATACTGCATTGACTCAACCTGAGTTTTTCGCCAAATTTTCAACCAGTATCAGTGGGTTATCTGGCTTTTCAGCTTACTCAAATGACAGCTCCGGGGAAACCGTTTTAAGTCACTTAAAGACATTAAATTTGAATCACTACATGCATTCAAGGTTATTACGGAAATTGACTTTAACAACTGTTTTGAGGATTGGAGAGAGCGTTGGCACTAGTGTATTGGGTCAAGGGGAACTATTATGAAGAATAAATTAAGAATTTTAAAACTATTTACAAAGTTTTGCTATTTTTTGCTCATAGTTGTAAAAGAAATAGGGTCAACCGGAACTTTGAGAATCGGTGTGTTACATTGGTGCTATGAGAACCTATTTTATATATACTAGGCACTAGGGCACCTGTAAAGTACGCCCTCTAAGTTTAATTATAAAATCTTAGAGATTGGCCGTTTTTACCGGTTAAAGTCAGCCAAAAGCATTCAAAACCACATATTTGGTATCTAGAGGCTTGATAAGTTATGGTCGGACTTCGCCCAATATGATATGTTAGATGTCATATTCTAAGGGTAGGAAATGGTTGAAATTTAAAATATTTTTAAGTGCAAAAAGTGCTTGAAAGAATACCAACTTCGTCCACTTTCATACCGTAATGCCAAATACCAAATTCGGTTTAAATTAGTATTTATGTTTTTTCCTGATTTCAGATAACAGTGAGCGGTGCCATCTCCATTGTCTAATTTTATATTGGCCCCTGTAAGTCCTTTTGCTAGTTTTGGGTGAGACAAACAATCGTTAGGTGCACAAAATTATTATACTCTATAGCAGCATATTGCAGGAGTATAGAAATAATACTTGATCTTTGACCAATAATATACAATATCTCCCGAACTAGTAGTCCGACAGCTATATAATTTGCACATGTTTCTTTTAAAGGTTAGGTCTACCTAAAAAAATGCGGATTAAATTCTAGAAATTATACGAATTTTTTTGATTGGTTTTATAAATACTGTATTACTTCGTGTAAGTAAGAAAAAAAATTATTTTTTTACAGAATTAAGCACTAATAATCGATGATCTAATTGAAAAATTTTGGAGTGCCTTGATCCCGTAGCTGATCTCCAGAAGGACATCAGAAAAAAGCCAAATTTATTCGCTTAAAATTACTGTTAATTAACTGTTCGAATTTTCGTAACCAAACCGAAATCGAATGCAACTTTCACCTCATCCTCCATCTTATTCCTTTAATATTTGCCATTATTGTAGTGTTGAAAATATCAATCTCAAGCTATGATATGCCAACTGCCAAGCATATACCAGTGAAGCTCGTTTTGCTTTCTCTCTCAAAGGTGTACTGATGAAGCTCTTTTCGTTTTTTTGTCTTCTCCAACTAACGTGAAGCCTACAAGTGCACTGACTGCGGCTTCGTCAGCTGATTCCTAATTGGAATGCATCCAAAGGATAATGATGTTTTCATCAAAGCTCAACAATATTTCTCCTTGTTGCCAATCAATAGTGTTCCTTCTTGTTTTCACATCTTTGTGCCAACTGTTGCTCATTCAAATCAACAATTCATTGCCTGACAATCAGTTCATGCAAGCAATACATTAGCACACATTCAATTGAGTAACAGCACTGACACACACACTCTCAATCGCTAGAAGATGCTAGATAGTTGCTGTTAGATGAGTGTCCAATCGGCAATAGTGTAGCCATCGTTATGTTCTAAAGATATGCTCTGTATAACTGAACTGCTTCTGAAGCACCTTAATACAACAACTACAAAAAACACAACATATTTGTAATTAAGTCTTGTCAATTTTGAATTACATTGACATCGGTTTTGAATCTTCTTGGTGACATATACATACATATACATTAGTATATATACCCTCCTCCGTATATATTGGGCATAAAAATACAAAAATGTGTTTTCTGTTTTTAGAAGCTTTATTTTTCTGATATAGCAAAATCTCAAATACTCTATAAATCAATGTTGAGGAAGGTTCTTAGCTCAAATCATCCATGCCAATATTATTCAAAATATATTTTGATCAGATTACAAGGAATAACGTAACGTCGTGCTATTTCCATAATGGAGGCCAAAGAAGTTGAAGATTTGTTAATACCGTTCAGTAATGTATTATTACTTCTTAGGATGATCGAGATCGATGCAATCTATTTTCGATTGAACATAGTATAGTATATACATATCATCTGAAGAACATAAAAGCAATACTTTTACATTTTAATACATTTTTTTTTTGGCTAAGTTTTGGAACGTAATTCGCTGTATTGTCTAACAAATTTGAATTAATATTCATAAATCCACGTCTCGTGACTAGTAGTGATGCGTTTGATGAATATGGGGTTCTGAGCTACGCCGTCAAGCAATTCTTTGCTGACTTCTACTCTACATCATTTTGCAAAATATAAGGGTCATTTGGTACCGCTGTAGCACTGACACACTCTATGTCCAAAAACATTAACCAAAATGTATTAAGTCGAACCCATATCCTATATATGTTGAGATCCTCTACTATCTCTCTGATTCAAGGTCATTTTCAAGCACTGTTTCTTTAAGTTTTTCGATGTAATCGTCATCGTCTCGCATGCAACAGGTATTCGATCTTAACTGAATAATTCTTTTTGTGATAAAGCAGACTCCCTAAGGTACTTTTGCTACATTTTAACATATCCGTAGCCGTGAATACATTGCATAATTTGAAGCAAACAATTGTAGAAAATATTCCTCAATTAACTTTGACAGTCAGGTCTACGAAACTGAAACAGATCCGGCTTCCTATTCAACCAGTGACTGTGAACTCGGTGAATTTTCTGAAGCCTTTTTTCATAACGGAATCGCTTGCAAATGTTTTGAAACCATATGGGAAAAACGACGCATTATATATTATACTTGTATATTTAAAGTTCCTAAGCGATTTGGGTCGTGTATGAATGCCAGCTGTTGGAATGAATCAACTTTGAAGTTTTCATACATTTATTTTATAGCCTTCAAAGGAATCCCCACTAGATGTAATACACTTATGGCAGCGATTTTTTCAGTCCTCAAAACACCTTGTTTTGGGATGGCCTTCAGCTCCTTCAGCGATTTTTTTATCTTTTAAATCGACTGAAAACGGATTAAACGGAGTGGCAATTTCAGTTTGGGGAACAAGAAAAATTCCTACGGGCCAAATCTGGTGAATACTATAGTTGATCGATGGTATTCATTTCGTTTTTAACTTTAAATTCGGTGACAGTCTTCGTTCGATGCAATGGTGCATTATCATCGTGTTTTTTCTTCCATAATTCCGGCCGTTTTCGACAGATGTTCTCACGCAAATATCTCAATACGGCCAAATAGAACTCCTTATTAACCGTCTGTCCCTACGGAAAAAATTAATGATGCACCGAACCACGAATATCGTATAAAACAGTGGGTATCAGCTTGATTTTTGGGCGGTTTTGGCGTGATTTTCGATGATTGTTGACTTGCTTGCGTATCGCGCGCATAAGCTCATGTTCCATCGGCAGTTTTAATGCTCTCCATCAATTCGGGAGATTTACTTACGATTCTCTTTTTCGAAAAAAACGTTTAATATCCAAAATATCTACCAAAATCATTCGAACGAACTAGCGGGAGATGTCGAGCTCTCTTGTGATCTACTCTTGATTGACGATTTTAAATCACCATATCCTTCATTTTTTAATATTTTCATCAGTTGACGAGATCGAAGGTCGTCCAGAACGAAGCATGTCTTTAACGATTTCTCGGGCGTCTTTGAAGGCTTTGTTCCACTCGTAGGCTTGTGGTTTAGAATAAGCCATAACTCTTTTCCAACATTCGCAACGATTCCGCACACGAAATTTCTTTATTTTTATCCATTGTAAAAATCACAACGCACAACTGAGTTGTACTGACTTAAGCAGCTGATGTAATGAAACTGCTTAACAAATCGCGCTTATATTCCACATGGTAATTAAGCACAGTCTGGGTCTGGCAGTGAACGAGGGCAAGACGAAATATCTCCTGTCATCAAACAAACAGTCGTCGCACTCGCGACTTGGCTCTCACGTCACTGTTGACAGTCATAACTTTGAAGTTGTTTGATAATTTCGTCTATCTTGGAACCAGCGTAAACACCACCAACAATGTCAGCCTGGAAATCCAACGCAGGATTGCTCTTGCCAACAGGTGCTGCTTCGGACTGAGTAGGCAATTGAAAAGTAAAGTCCTCTCTCGTCGAACAAAAGCCAAACTCTATAAGTCGCTCTTAATTCCCGTCCTGCTACATGGTGCAGAGGCTTGGATGATGACAGCAACCGATGACTCGACGTTACGAGTTTTCGAGAGAAAGGTTCTGCGAAAGATTTATGGTCCTTTGCGCATTGGCCACGGCGAATATCGCATTCGATGGAACGATGAGCTGTACGAGATATACGACGACATTGACATAGTTCAGCGAATTAAAGACAGCGGCTACGCTGGCTAGGTCATGTTGTCCGGATGGATGAAAAACACTCCAGCTCTGAAAGTATTCGACGCAGTACCCGCCGGGGGAAGCAGAGGAAGAGGAAGACCTCCACTCCGTTGGAAGGACCAAGTGGAGAAGGACCTGGCTTCGCTTGAAATATCCAATTGGCGCCACGTAGCGAAAAGAAGAAACGACTGGCGCGCTGTTGTTAACTCGGCTATAATCGCGTAAGCGGTGTCAACGCCAATTAAGAAGAAGAAGAATTAAGCACAGTCCTAGCAATATAGCAAAATACAGTTTTTTGAAATATCATTTACCTGGTAAGTTTTCGAGTACTTTTTGTCACTCCAACATTTAAAATACTTGCAATACAAGTTCCACACAATACAGAGGCTTTATTAACGGCTTTTATGAGAAAAAAAGTCAGATGTAAAAAATTTGTTATGTTTACCCTTAATTCGAAGTCTTTTAAGGCGGTTTCTTAAATTAAGCTATATAAATATATATAAAGCAATATCTCTAAGAACTCTAAACCTACAACCGACTCAAATCTAATCCTCAACAAGATTTACCGTTAACAATTACTGTTATATGTTTGCTGATAAAATATGTTTTCCACTTTGCGAGATAACGGTAGTCAAACAGTGACCTGTGACTGACTGCAACATTTTATAAGCCAACAAAAAAACTGCTGTCAAGGCTACCCTTTGCCAGAGTGGCCGTGCGAATTTACAGTTATGCATGCCCCTATTTACTACACAGTGTACCCACACATTCCTGGCTAATAAATAATCGACATTTGCAAGCAGAGCGAAAACAAAAACAACATAAATAAAATAAATAACTTTAAGCGCAGCACTTTTTACAGTTATTTTACAGTTTTTACACACACTGCCCTTTTGACTTAGCAATTTCGTGGTCCGTTTTTCGCATTTGTTTGTTGTGTGTGGGTTTTTGCGCTTTGTACTTGCAGTTATTGTTATTGTTTTGCTTATGTGTACAACACTTTTAACAGCATTTTGAGGTTAACTGCAGTTGCAAATGCGAGCGCTTGACTTTTCGAGTGCAACTTAGAAATTTATTTGCGTTTTTTTATGCCGTTCGCTTTTTACGGCGTTTTCGTAGCTTTTTTCCACTATTTATTTGTTTACCACTTGAACAACAAAGCGTCCACACATACGCACACGCGCACGTGCACCTACATCGGACTTGCCACATTTGCCACACTACAAACGCATAATTTAATTAACAAGTTGGCACGAACTCTTTTGCCACACGAACTGACTGTGAAATATGCACTCGAGACGTGCCACGCCACCATACACGCGCGCGCAACGCGACTCCACCCCTACACGCCGCATCAGCACAGCCTACATGCAACAGCGTTTGCAGCGGTGCGGCATCATCGTTAATTGTTCTGATTAATGGATGCATCCATGACCTCGCCATCATGTGGCAGCAGCAGCGGCAAGGTTTTATAGTGCAACACTGCGTGTTGGCGCACAGAAAAACAAATTTCGCACAACAAAATGCAAAATGCTGCACATTCATAGCGCGCAGCCAACAGCTTACAGTTTACAGTTGGCAATTTACAGTTTACTGTTTACACTTTTCCGTTCTTGCCGCATTTAGCATTCAGCTTACATGCCGTTTAGACTTTTTCCGCATAAACACATGTTCCTCATGTGTGTGGGTGCATTTGGGAGGGGAAAAGGAACGCGCATTGACTTGGTTTGGCGTGGCAGTTGAGTGTGCCGCTATTCCAGCGTGCGTCGGTGGCAGCCAGTTTATTTGAATAGCTCGTGCCTTGACTGACGGCCGCATAGTCCGCCTCTCGCGCGCCCTTAAGCCGTCCGCTGCCATGCTTCGGCGCTTAATATACATTTTTACCGCCACATAATGCACAGCCTTGCCACCATAAATCGGTTAGAAGCGACTACCGAGCTCTCCGACTCCGCGTCGCCAACCCACTCAAGCTGTGTTTACACACACCCCACCCAAGTTGAGTGCCACAAATAATTCCGTGCTCGCACCCCTAATGCGTCCCCCTGTCACTGTTTGTTTAAGGTGCCAACTTTTTGCATTCTTCTATTTCCCTTTTCCGTTGTTCTTTGCTTTTCAATGGCAGCATTCTCCGCTCATTTTGCATTGTTGATTGCCACGGAATATTCCAATTTACAGTTCCGCAAATGTTTATTACACTAATCATGCACCCTTCGGCTGCCGTCCGCCGTCCGCCGTCGCCTGTCGGCCGTTTTCTACGCTCATTATTTAGGTTATGCAGCACGGATCGGCTCGCCTCGGCTCGACTGTCTTGTTAATGTGCCATTGTAAATTAAGTTTTGCAGACATTTAAGAGTTTTTTTAAATTAATTACAGCACAAATTGTACAGTGTGCCGCCATAAATCATGGAATGAAGTGCGCTTAACTGTTGGTCGAGTAAATATAATATAGTGCGGAGCTAGAGCTTGGCAACTTTCCGTCCATCCCAAAACAGTCGGGCCGGTCACGAGGAATAAGAGCAATAAAATTTACGAGAGGCAAGCAGAAAGGAATGACAATGCTTCCAAATATAATACATTATGTGCAACTTTCAGTTTCAATTGGATTAAGGTTTGTATGGTGCAGATCGAGGACTGTCTACACAAAGCTATTATAAATACATTAAGCTGAAATTATGTATTTTGAAATTTTTAAACTTTACTTGGCAACTCTGAATTCACAGCTTAATAGCTTATTCAGTGATGATTTTCTCAAATATCTTTAATAAAACTCAATATATACGTCGATAGCCAGGCGGCAAATAAGGCAATAAGCCCACATCGCGTTAGAGAATTTCCTTAGAAATAGAGAGGCCGCAGGTAGCGGCTGGCGGAAAACCCTGCATCCAGACTATAACCAACTAACTTTCTACCGAACTAGTACATAAAACACGGAAAAGTTATACAATTTAATTTCGGAATGGGCTAACAGACGAATGAAAGTGACATGGACTGCATTAAGGACATGCAGCAACGCCACAAACTTGAGCAAGAGCTACGAAGAAAAGCGCACATGCCTTTTACGCACACGGTCTCGAAACTACCATCGTCACATGCGAGCCGGATGAGCAAACGATGCAGGAAAGTACGCATGAGAGAGACGCTGACACACCGCCAATGCTTCTGTCTAGCATTATCTATAGCTTGACTTTTGGTTTCATTGATTCCGTTTCGGTAATTTCGATATAAAGAATGTACCGCTCACTAGAAGACTAATTGTTGAAAACGAATATCGTAAATCGGATGGTTTCGGGCAATACAAAATGGCTTACCTACGACTACGTCAAGCGAAAATTACCGTGGTCGAGTCGGTGCAAACTATGGTTCGGTCAGGATTGACGTTCCTGCGATGGTTTTACTATGTCTTTAGTGGGATTGGCATCATCTAGTTACTAAGAGCTGTTCCTATACAGCCAAACTCTTAATGCGAACCGGTTTTTTCAACACTTGAACCATCAAAATAAAAGCAATGACCTTTCTGTCACCAATAGAAAAATAACTCTTTTCCATTAGCAAAACGTCGGACCAAGTTATTACTACCTGTTTCTGTCTATGGCGAGTGATTTCGTTGGTGAAAAATTCGCCTTAAAAGAGGCAACCGTTCCTGTTTTTCCCACTAAAGGTGAGGATTTTGAAATTAGCTCTAAAATGGCGAACTAAATATTTAAAAAGAAGAGAGAGTGTGGTGAAAAATGATACTGGGCAAGTCTTAGGGTAATTCTTTCTTAATAGAGTCTGGTCTTATACAATATATCGAGGTACAAACCTAAAGTAATAAATAAAGCAAACAGTTATACCTCAATGCGATCGACCCTACATAGGTAATGTTATAGCTTACAATGCATATCCAAGACGAAAAGTATTCTCATGAAACCCCATTTTCAGCTCAGAGGTAGCATGTTGTTTAAGGGATAATTTTAAGAAGTCACTGAAGCATGAGATTAGGGATCGAGACATATATCCTATATCCTATATCCGAAGCGAGGATATATCCTATACAATTTTTAAACCAATTTGTTTAAATTATTTACATCGCCCCCTGAGATCAACCTAATTACCAAAAGAAGGTATATACCTCAGCATGCACCGTCAATTAGTTTTTCCATCAAGCGCCCCCAGCTTGAGTCAGTTTCTTAGCGAACTATTCCCCACACAATAAGAAATCAGCAGCGTTATTCTCGCCACATTGGCGCCATTTCGCCATTATACCCAACTTTGTGCCCGCAACGCGCTTCATGCAAATGCAACGGTAATAGCGACAGCGACCAACACAACGACAGGCGACTGCAACAGCTGCGGTGGACCGCAACAACTCGCGTCATTTGTTCCGCATCCGCTGGTCATGAGCTGAGTCATGGCAACGATGTGTTGCAACACGCTGCAGCGCCCTGCGCAAACATAAATTTCTCACGCCATTAAAGAAAGCAACGCCTTGGTAATGCATCATGCACCTTTTCCCTCACACACACATATACAATATATTTACAGTTATAAATGCTGAAATAGCTGCTTCCTTGTGGGGAGCTTTTTTCAAAAGCGCAACGTGCAATCACTGCAACGGTTGAGGTTGTTAGCCGCACACACATACACAGGCATGCCTTGGAAGATGCCAGCGTTGCTCCGCTTAGCACCCACCAGCTTTACTGCTAACTCTTAGCGAGCGCATTTTGAGTAATGACTAACACATTTCCGCATTCATACAGCGTGAAAACGTTTGGCTCTACTGAGCATCGAGCGCACCCTATATCCGGTGCCGTTTATTGTTGTGCACCAAACGATTTGCCCGGCGCCGAAGCAGCGGCACTTGCAACACAGTTTCTGCCTCCGCGCTCATTTAGAAACTACGTCGCGCGTTGCGGTCGCCGGCATTAGCTGCTCGATCTGCTTTGAGTCAATAAAGAAAAGAGCAGCGGTGAGTCATCTTCTTGCGAAACGGCGAAGGGCGGGTTGCATGCTTAGTTAATGGCGTTACGGTGGTGGCGCGTAGAGGAAAGCAGGCGACTGGCACTAAGATGTGAATCTGCAAACAGAAATTGTGTGGAAATTTGAAGGAAGCGTGGTGACATGGAAATAACAATGCTCGGAAGAAAAATTAAGTATCTGCATTATTTATTCAAAGAAAATATTAATTATGGAGGTAAAAATGTGAATTTATATTGAACAGGGTTGCATTTCTTAAACCATTTAAGATGATCCGCATGAAAGTAAAAGTTCAAAGAAAATTTAGATGTCAGTGAATGAAGTTTAACTCACAAAGGTCAACAGTCAAGAGCTGAATGGGTGCTCAGCGAGAAGTACTTGCGAGTACGAGGTCTTAATGGAGACGTAATTCTGACCCTTCGACGAGTTTCCTGGCAACTATGGTTTAGTGTAGAGTAGGATTGGCTTTGTGTCACTAGTTGATGTGTCTCATCGCTGATCGGTGCCGGACCCAGAGTACAGCTGAGGGTCGAACCAAAATGAAATAGATGTCCATTCCCCCGTTCTCACAACAATCGGTTCTACGTAACCAGAACGGACCCGGCTTTTTTTCGACCAAGGACAGTCAACTCGGCAGATTTTTGTCGTTACAACAACAACAGTTGTCCATTCCATCTCTTGGAAAAAAATCTAAGGTGGCGGTGCTTTGGTCGGATGAATAAACGTCCAATAATTGGGGTATGAGTGTACTCTGTACTCTACCCTTCAACTAGGATGGGAATTCAGCATTCTGCGTAAGCTATCCAGGGATTAGAATACTTAACATTGCATTTAAAGTTATTTCGACAGTATTTTATGATTGAAAATTGTCAAAAAAACTGATTGAACCTTAGCAGTGTGGCTTTCCACCCACCATAGACCAGATTTTCACAATACCTAGGACCTGGAGGACCCTTGACAAACAAATGGACACTCACCACCATTTTGTTGATCTCAAAGGCGCTTTCGACAGCAGTGACAAGAGCTGCTCATTCGACACAGTGTCTAAACTTGGTATACTAGGGAAACCCATACGGTTATGCAGAACGACGTTGAGCACAACCATCAGAACTGTCAGGTTAGTTTCTCCTTTTTCCGGTCCTACAATACGACACGAAAACATGGACAATGACGTACCGAGATGAAAAATCATTTGTAGCTTTCGAGAGAATTGTTTTCGCAAGATATTTGGTGCCATCTGCTGATCTGCAATCTCGAAGTTGCGAAAAGCTCTTTCGATGCAAGATTAATGGGTGGGCAACGGATGCAAGGACGCTCACACATCCAATTGAGGAACCAAAATCTGTCTGCACTTGGGATGTAAAACTCGCGAGATCTCTCAAATGATAGAGGTATCGAGAAAGTTTTGTGCTATCGCCCAAATTTATCCACGGTTGTAGTGCCACAAAGGAAGAACAAGTACTATATATTCCACCTCACTTATTGGTACCAAATAGTGGTTTAAATCCGTTTTAATCCGTGAAAAAGTGTCAAAACCTTTGGAAACTGTGTGCCCAAGAAATATATTCTGGCGGTCAAAGGAGCTCCTCACATGCTACAAGCTCGATTGACTCGCGAAATCCGCATAAACCTAGCTAAATAACAAGTACTTCTGTCAAGTCTCACTGTCCCCGCAAGAACTGACATATTTCGCATTTTATCGCAAGTATGTAAAAATGTCAACCTTTCTGCCATTAACCTTGTTTGGTTTAATAATAAGAATAAATAAGCATAAATATGTTGGATTACATGTAACTCCAAAGGCTTAAAAAACGCATACCTTTTTATTCATAATTTATGCCTGAGCTGTGGACAAATGCTTCATCTCGTTTGTTGTAATTAAAATTTTATCAAAATTACTTAACTCTGCCAGTCCGATGTCGTTTGTTATGAATGTGTGTGTGTCCGTACATAGCATGTCAAGCGTTGGATAGAGCAAATAACTCTCTCGCTTGGTGTGCCACCCACTCACACTTCGTAAGTGCATAAGAAGGTGAATCATTGCCGTCGCACAGGAAACGGAAGTATATTATTTATGAAGCGCACACGACAGCTCACAAGCATTTATACAGACAATCAATTTGATATGCTTACTTACTCGTAGGAGAACTTATTTATGTTTTCGGCATACACCCACACACACACAGACTATTTCCGCTCGCTAAGTGCATTTGTTAGCAGGCACTCGTTACTTTCTACCTTTTTTTGTTTGGATGCGAAATTTTTCATGATTTTAATGGACAGATTTATGAATTTGCATTAACAAAAGCGTTAACTAGACTTAAAGTGATTTGCGAGTTAAACAATTGAAATGTTTAAGGAATATATTATATTAAATAAATGCTTTGGACATCCTAATTGAAATATTAACTCTTGAGGCAGTTATAAATGAGAGTTATTTAGTAGAATATCTTTGTATCACTTCCCAAAAAAACAATGTTTCGCCTCTCTCCAAAATTCTCGATATTATCGTTTTGTGTTGTATTTATTTCTTGGGATGTTTCTCTATAGGATTCAAAGGGTAGTCCATCTCTCGTTCGTAGTTTTACGGCAGAGAGTAAGTTAAGATGGCATTACGAAGCTCCATTTTTGCAAGAAAGAAATGAAAACATCAACCAAAGTATATTAATCGACCATCCTTAAACCTATTTTTAAACCTCTGAACCCATAAATTTTCGCCAACATGTCCTGAACTTTGCAGCAAGACTTTAGTAGTCATAAGCTAAAAACGATTCAACTTTGGCTTAAAATCAGTGTTCCTGGCTTCATATCAGCAGATGGTAGTCCATTAGAGAGCCTGGCTTCCTCTACTCCTCATCCAAATATTGAGTAGTTGAAGCGTGCCTTCTTTCGGAAAATGAGTCACAATTTGAAGAGAAAATGACGTATATAATTATATCGTTACTGGAACCTTTTTGTGGGCACAGATAGTCCCCACTCAACTCAATCAACATGGACAAGACAATATCAAGACAAACGATGATGAAAGGTGACGATGGAAAGAGAAAGGTGGTCGAAACCGACGCCCAGCTCTGTTGCGGGTGTGTATACTGCTCTTAGAGCGAGGAAACCGTCACCAACTAAAAGAAGTGAAAGGACAGCTAACCCAGTCGTATAAAGTTCGGAGCTAGGTCCTTCCTGAAACAAAAGTTCAGAAAAGCCGGTAAAAATATACATACAAGCGACGTGGGTATAGCCTTTGTATCCAGCGGGAAGCAAAGGAACTTCTGCTAGGCACATGAGAGGCTCTACAGGAGCAAAACAAAGGCAACTATTCTTGACAACCAAAATAGTGAATTGTTATGGTGACAAGCATGCTGGTACATTAAGGTCCACTCCAGTCATGACCCTTAATCTCATTTTGAATATGGGTACTAAAGCCCTATAGTACCATACATAGATACCGCCAGAAGATTCATAATCGCGAAAGATGCTTTCAAGCTGAGAAAATATGGGTTTCTAAATGAACACATGTCTGAACATGCGGAAATCCTGATACGCTGTGAATTTATACCGCATCTTTTGGAACACCGAGTCGTCAAACCAAACTCTGGCGTCGTTTTCTCTGTCCACATACCTGTAAGGAAGTTGTGAGTTAATGGAAGCCGATGGAGGTGAGAGAGAGTGAACTTCATAACGGATGGATCATAGCTTAAGAGGAAATTGGTGAAGGGGTATATTGTGATGAATTCTCTATCAACTTCAGAGTCAGACTTCCTGATTATTGCATTGTTTTTCTGTCTGAAGTTGCTGACATTAAAGTAGTGGTAGATTTACTGTTCTAGGGCTTCCTTCAACTATCAACTATGATATCTAACCGTGCGTTCAGAGCTGGTTAAGGAATGTCTAACCTCGTTAGCAATGGCATCGAGTAAATTTGTGATAAGACTTCAATGTATACAAGGCTACAGCGAAATCGTATGCAATTGTAAATCTGATGAGCTGGAAAGAAAGGGTACCTTATCGCGGCTATCAGTAGAATAAAAATGGGTCAGTGCTCCCCACTCCTCGTGTGCTCTACTATTGGATGGCTGGACTACGCGTATACTTAGCTGAGCTACCATCGGTCCATACATTTCCACAAGTTCTTTTTGGCTCAAAAGCAATAGTAAAAGATCAAAGGAGTTTTCTTTCCTAAGAAGGGCTACACTCTGCGTAATTTTAGGGCTTCTAACCAGTCTTCGCTCTATCGGCATCCATGCTATAATGTTGAGAATCTTACGAGAGGCTAACTGCATGGGTGTGGAGAATATGGAAAGATATCAGAACTTCCTTTTTATTGTCCAGCATTTGTGAGATTAAGACTTAAGCCCTTGTGAATTAACACCTTCAGATATTCTACCGAACTGGCGGGAATAGAAATTAAACGCCTGAGCAAATTTTCATTCCCCACAGGACGCTTCGCTGACTTATAAGTTCGATTTATAGAAGTTATACCATCTTTATGGCTTAACAATAGTCTGCATATAGGAGTCCAACTGTAGTCTCTGGATTAGCCATCAAACCTAACCTACCCGCAGAAGAGATTACACACTCTATACCTGTAGTCTAACTGACTTTTGTATAGGTAACGTCTATTTAAGGTTAGAAAATAATGATTCTAGTGCAAAGATATAAACCCGACCCTTCTTTCGTTGATTTCCTTCCTTTCAAACGACCAAATTCTTAACACAAATCTGCGAAAGTGGACGCATTTGACAAATTGTGTCTTAATTGCTTATTTAAAGCGCAAAAGTAAATGTTTCTTTGACCTGCAGACATTGCGGTAACAATGTCAACATTGCTTTATAACCGTTACTACGGATTACGAGAAATTTTCACTGTCGAAAATTTAACCCCAAATGACCACTTAATGCAACAACTGTAATTACAACTACAAACACAACAACAACTGCAGAGCTCATAAATGTAGCGCAAAATTTGTCTTGAGCAAAGAAAACAAGCGCACACACAAACACCCATATTGTCGATTACACACACACAAACGTACTCATAAAATGTATGTACGTGTGTGTGTGTGTGACTGAAGCATGCATATATGTGTGTGTGTGGCGAACTGCAATGAAGTTTGCCATGCAACAATGCCTCACAGTTGTGGCCAAGAAACGCAAAAGTGGCTACTTCAACGATAACAACAACAACAATACTGCAACGTTATAAGAAATGCAAGGCAAGCAGCTTGTTTGCAATACATTTTCCGGGCAGCTGACAAAGACCAGCCGGCAAGGGTGATAAAGCGCAATCACAAGCGCGCCAACAACTACAACAAACCCACGCCCACCCTCGGCGGCCACCGGCAGCACTTGTGTGCGCTGCGTTACTCGCGTTACAAAGTAATCACTCACTTGCAACGTGAAGTGCCGCATTGCCGTTGGTCAGCGGCAAGCGAGCGACACACACCCACATATAGATGTATATTAAAATTACATATGTGTGTGTGTGTGCATGAACAGTTGGAGGTGAATGTATTTTATCATATTTGCTTAGCGCTTCAACATGAAACATTTCGTTTACAATGGTGCAACATGTGCAACAGTGGGTCGACAAACAGTTAAAGTTGGCCAATAAGTTGTGGAGGGTGCGCGGTTGTGCGGTTGGGCGGCAGCAACTCGAGTCAGATTCAAGTTGCAACTTCATGTTGAACACTTCAATCTTGCCAAAGATGTGTGTGAGAAGTTATGCATTGGCTTGTGGCCAAATTTATGGCAAATACATGTAACCATACATATGTACATATATACTAATATATATATATATATATACTTTAACTTATTTTATTTCAACTTCATGCTGCAGTTGTTGTTGTTGACTTTGCTGTCGCAAGCTGTTATTTGTTGCATGTTGTTAATATTTACATTCTGCTTTGCTTTCCAAAACGTCAGCAAGAGCGAGACAAGTCAGCACGATATAGCACACACACCCACACACACATGTACATATATGCTCTCCCATACAGTTGCATAGACGTCTGCAACTGCTGACTACTGACTACTGACCCCATAACTATCAAAGTGCCCGCGACCCCGTTGCACTCCTCCTCTCTTGCTATCCCGCACTCTCGCAACTCAAAGCTGCCAAATCGCTAGAGGCCGCCGCTACTCCTACTCAGGCCACTTTGTAGCTAGCACAGCTGAAATAAAAATAAAAATTACCAACAACAACTACCAACTGCGCGCTTCACTACTACACAACGCAGTGACCAAAGGAGTGCTGAGCGCTGCAGTAGCGGAATGTACACACCGAAAAGCACGAAAAATAATAAAATAAAAACGTTGAAATAGATAAAGGCAAATAGCAAGTAACTAAGCGCACCCGCGGGCATTAACAACTCGTATCCTTATCCGCATCCGTGACGGCGTCCGCCGCTTGCATGCTCGCGCCTCGGCCACGTGGCGTATACGTAACATTCCTTTCGGTATTACCTGCTGCATGCAGCGCAAGTGCTACACTTACTTCCGTTGCATGCACACATGCACACATGCCTACACACACACACATTCAGTGTTATGTTGCATTCTTCGCTTGTTTTATACTCAGGTTCTTTCGCATTCAAAACGGTCGGGCATCTAGTATTGCCGCTCACCTTTAAATCAGCTTACAGTATTGGTTAGCGAAATGGAACACAAACAAATGTTATTTGTTCTGGCGAATTTATTCACCAATACTTTACAATTAAATTTTTTTGTCAGTCCGGATCATATTTGATCAGTTCATAGATCAAATATGACCCGGACTGACAAAAAAAAACTTATTTTTTAAGTATTTCAATACAAATCTTGTGCGCAACTAAATTACCGCTGTTTGGCAATAAATGGCTCCAGCAGTTAGTGGTGATCAATTTTGATATATTCGAAACGTTATAAACAACGCTATACGATACGGAGGTGCTGCCTCAAGGGAAACAATGTGCCGTCATTGGTTTTGTCGACTGTGATTTCGATATCAACAACCGTCCGCGTGAAGAAAGGCCGAAAACTTTCAAAGAGAATTGGAGGCGTTGCTCGGTGAAGATCCGTGGTAAACAAAAAGAAGAATTTTATTCAACATTGGGAGTCATCCGCCAAGCTATACTATTTCAAAGCAACTAAATGCAAAAAGCTGCCCCAATACCAGGAGACGCACGAAGAAGTGATTTTGTTGCATGACAATACTCGGTCTCACGTTAGGAAACCCCATTAAAACCTACCTAAAAGCGCTTAAATGGGAAGTCCTACCCCACCTGCCATATTCCTCCCGATAATCTGCCTGTAGTTTTCCTCATATACTCACTATACCACATTACTCTTAATTTAAATATATCGGTCATGCAGCCAAAATCATGGGTAATGCTCGAAAATTCAACGAAAAGATGCGGCGGCTAACAGAAGATTTCAAGACCGGAGCATACGCTTGTGGAACCTCCAATGGTGATCTAGTGATCGATGCCCAAAGCAAACTAAAATTACGAAGGGAACACTTCTCCAGCCTGCTGAATGGCAGTGAAAGTACAACGCCAAGAGAAGGCGAACCCGACTCCCAATCGATGACGATGGAGCAGACGTTCCATTGCCCGACCATGAAGAAGTTCGAATAGCAATTACCCGCCTGAAGAACAACAACATGCATCAGCTTATTTGTAAAATATGGTAGGACGAAAGCATGCCCACCGATTGGAATTTAAGTGTGCTCTGCCCAATTCACAAAAAGGGAGACCCCACAATCTGGGCCAACTGCCATGAGATAAGCCTTCTCAACATCGCGTATAAGGTTCTATCGAGCGTATTGTGTGATTAAAGCCCACCGTCAACAAACTGATTGAACTTTATCAGTGCGGCCTCAGGCCTGGAAAATTAACAACTGACCAGATATTCACCATTCGCCAAATCTTGGGAAAGACCCGCGGAAGGAGAACGACACACCACCTCTTCGTCGATTTCAAAGCTGCTTTCGACAGCACGAAAAGGAGCTGCCTTTATGCCGCGATGTCTGAATTTGGTATCCCCGCAAAACTAATACAGCTGTGTAAACTGACGTTGAGCAATACCAAAAGCTCCGTCAGGATCGGGAAGGACCTCTTCGAGACGTTCGGTACCAAACGAGGTTTCAGACAAGGCAACTCCCTCTCATGCGACTTCTTCAATTTGCTACTGGAGAAAATAATTCGAGCTGCAGAGCTTAATTGAGCAGGTACAATATGATATTGATATCATCGGCCTCACCATCCGCGCCGTTAGTTCTGCTTTCTCCAGACTGGACAAGGAAGCAAAACAAATGGGTCTGGCAGTGAACGAGAGCAAGACGAAATATCCCCTGTCATCAAAAAAACAGTCGTCGCACTCACGACTTGGCTCTCAACAATGTCAGAGTGGAAATCCAACGCAGGATAACTCTTGCCAAGAGGTGATACTTTGTACTAAGTAGGCAATTGAGAAGTAAAGTCCTCTCTCTACGAACAAAAACAAAACTCTATAAGTCACTCAAGATTTCCGTCCTGCTATATGGTGCAGAGTCTTGGACGATGACAACAACTGATGAGTCGACGTTGCGAGTTTTCGAGAGAAAGCTTCTGCGAAAGATTTATGGTCCCTCGCACATTGGCCACGGCGAATATCGCATTCGATGGAACGATGAGCTGAACGAGATATACGACGACATTAACATAATCCAGCGAATAAAAAGACAGCGGCTACGCTGGCTAGTTCATGTTGTCCGAATGGACGAAAACACTCCAGCTCTGAAAGTATTCAACGACGATTTTAAAAATTTCTTCTCTAGATAACAATCCAGGCCATTTTTCTTGAAGTTATCTCGTAAAATAAAAAAAGTTTTCCATACAAGCACTTGGTTCCGAATGTTCAGTTTATATGAGAGCTATATGCTATGTGTGACTTATTAGTCTACCATACTAACCTAACCTATATGATATAATGGTCCGATATATGCTGTTACGGCAAATGAGCAGCTACTCGGTGAGAAAAACTCAAGGTGTATTTCTCATATAACATATACAGACGAGCATTGCTAAATCGACTCAGCTTGTCATGCTGTTCAATTATATACTATATAAACTTTTTGCGAACTCCGATGTATCTTTTTGAATTTGCAAACTTCGTGGCAAGCCCCTTACTGTTTGAAAATACTCATAACTTAATTTTAATTACAATCGACTTTAAATTGAGATCTCTAGAATGATATTAAGCATTAATTTAAAACTAAAATTTTCGAAAAAGAGTTTAAAAAAACCTCGTTCTTAATGCGCTGCCCACCAACTGTCTTCAGCCAGTTGATTGCGCGCTCCAACCGACACCGTCCAGAGTTTGCCGCCGAAATGCTTTATGTGACTGCATAACCTCGCTTATACACATGTGTATACTAAAATATATAAGCACACAAGGCGCCATATGTACGTATGTGTGAGTGTATGTGGGATTGTGGAAATGATTGTATGTGCAACATTGCAACACTTTACGATGAAAATCGTAGCGTCGGAACTTTTGAATTAACTACCGTTTGCATAGCTCACTTTTTCACATTTTTTCAACACTTTTTTAAATTGGTAACCTTTTTGTTGTTGTTGTTACAACTTTTTTTTCGTATTGCTTGTGTTTTATTTTTCATCCTTACCAAGCAGCGTTGCAACATTATTGCTACCGCTCCTTGTCTTACAAACACACATGCATACATACAGTATGCCTCAATGACGTCCAGCGCAAATTGCAGTTGAGAAAATAGGAAATCGACAACAGCAACAACAACACTGCAACGCATAGGAATTATGTGTGACGTTGCAACACCAGGTGGCAAGCGGGTGAGTTCGTGAGTTATAGGCGGTTGCATGTGAATCGGCAGCGCACTCGGTGGCCTCGCAGCAACTGCATTGACTGGCGCTTGCACACACGCACGCACGCACACATGTTAGTAGAATTTTGGCCAACGTCAAGCGCATCCCAACTGCTCAGCGTTGCTCTCGAGCTACCTTACCGTTATTTAACACACATATATGGCAGCTGATATATTTATACATATATGTGTGTATCTACTTTGTATATATCTGACTGTGTACCCCTCTGCTGGCCAAAATTATTTTTATTTGCTGCAGCGTTTTTATTTTCTTCTTTTTGTTGTTGTTGTTTTTTGCTATTTATATAGTGTGTTTTTTGCTCGTCGTTTCTGCTTAAATTTATTTTATTTGCAGAGCTATGCAATTTTGTTTTGTATCCTTGTAAATCTGTTCGTCCTCGATTTCTCATTCCCCTAACACCCCACTTCCACCCCTTCCGACCCTGCTTTGTCCCTCAACGAAGTTGCTGTGGACCAGTGCAGCATGTAGCATGTTGTATGGTAGTTGTTGTTTACTTAAATGTAAAATGTTGTTTTTCTTTGGTATAGCCAACATGCACATACCCCCTTGCGCCTTCCCCCCTCTTCCTCACCGTAATTCAGTGGTACTTGCTCTAGTTTTTGGCCTACAAAATGCCCGCTTTGCGCTCGAATAAACTGCCCAATTTGCCTGTTGCTTTTGTAGTTGTTGTTTTCGTAATTTGTTTTTTCGTGTTTTTTCATGATTGTTGTTGTTTTTGCCTTGATTGTTTTCATTTGGTGTGTTTAAATTACTTTCGTATTTTTAGCCAACCAAAGTGCATTAAATGAGTGGGCACAAATAGGCTTAAGACTCGGACCTGTCTTCGAGCACCACTGCGCCCACAACAGCAACAAACGTTAAAACAAGAAATGCTCTGTTATTTCTTTCGAATTCGCATATCCACTCAAGTCCAGACCAAAATAAACATTTCGTCTGCCTGTGCGCTTCGATTGGCTTCGATCGTTTTCAGCGCTCCCTTTGTTGGTGCATAAAGAAATTTCTATTTACTTATTTATTCCGGTTTCTATTTTTCGATTCTTTCGCTTTCCATTTTTCCATTTTTTTCTATTTATTTCTAATTTTACTTCCTTTGGCACCTTAATCGACAACGTAGCCTGTCATGGATGGCCTGCAAATTTTTTGTTTTTCAATTGAAATCAAACAAATTAACAACTACAACACTCGTGTCGAATTTGAGGTTATGTAGCGAGCAATTTGGCTTAGTAATCGCTGCCGCCACAGCACTCGCCCAACCACTTTATTGGCATTTGCACAAATCCAACTAATAGAAAGTTTAGTTGTCCAACGATTTGCCAGCGTCGACCTACTCGATTGCGGTAAAATCCACTCAGTGTTGCATTTTGTTGTCAACCGTCTGCGAAGTTCCAACTTCTAAATTGGTCAATTGCCGCAATAGTTATTTTTCTTGCTATAAATAATTGGAATTGTTATTGCGGTCATTTCGCTCTTTATTCTGAAAAACCTTGTAAAATATACTTAAAATAATTTTATTAAAAATTCAGTCGAAACCATAACTGTTTTTAAAAATAACATCACTAAGATTTGCAAAGTCAAGTGTTTAAAATCTTTTTTTGGCGTTTTCGATTCCTAACGAAGTACCTTTCAGAGCCCCTATACAGAAATTTAAAGCAAGCTAATGCATTCTTTTTGTGTCTGATTCGCTAGTTAAAGCATAAGGATTTTTAAATTTTTTTTCGAATATCGAAGAAATTGTAAGTATTCCTGTTTTTTAAGGATATTTTTAAAACGTATTTAATTTAATAAAATAATTAAAAATAATTACATTTCCAGAATATAAGATAATAAAGTGATAAGTTTCGAAACATTTTGGATTCCCCTCATCACCTAACCGATCTCCATGAGGATCTCTGAAAAAAAGTGTTTGATGGTGAGGAACATCTTCTTCTTTATTGGCGTAAACACCGCTTACATGGTTATATCCGAGTTTACAAGAGCGCACCAGTCGTTCTTGCTTTTTACTGTTTCACGTCAATTGGACGGTGGTCGTATTTCACCTGGTCTTTCCAAATGAACGAAGGTCTTCCTCTGCTTACCCCGGCTGGTACTGGGCCGAGTACTCTCAGAGCTGGAGTTTTTTCATTCATTCGGACCAAATGACCTAGCCAGCGTGACTGCTATCTCTTAATTCTCTGATCTCTGTCAATGTTGTCGTATATCTCATACAGATCATAGTTCCATCGAATGAGATATTCGCCGTTGCCAACGCGCAAAGGACCACAAATCTTCCGCAGAGCCTTTCTCTCGAAAACTCATAATGCCGACTCATCAGATATGGTCATCGTTTATGCCTCTGTACCATATAGCAGGGCGGGATGATGAGTGACTTGTAAAATTTGGTCTTTGTTGGTCGAGAGAGTACTTTACTCCTTAATTGCCTGCTCAGTCCGAAGTAGCACCAGTTGGGAAGAGATATTCTGCGTTGGGTTTCGAGGCGCAGATATTGAGGTAAATAATAGCATACTCCAGCAGCTGTACACTCTTATAGATTATTGGACCTGCTCGATTCAAATCTGCAGCTCAAATTATTTTCTCCAGCAGCAAATTGAAGAAATCGCACGATAGCGAGTCGGCTTGGCTGAAACCTCGTTTGGTATCAAAAGGCTCGGAGAGGTCTTTCCCGATCCTGACGGAGCTTTAGGTGTTGCTCAACGTCAGTTAACACAGCCGTATTAGTTTTGCGAAGATATCAAATTCAGACATAGCGGCATGGAGACAGTTCCTTTTTGTGCTGTCAAAGGCGGCTTTAAAATCGACGAAAAGGTCGTATGTGTCGATCTTTCTTTCACGAGTCCTTTTCAAGATTTGGACATGTTGAATATCTCATCAGTTGTTAATTTTTCAGGTCTACGGCCGCACTGATAAAGTTCAATCAGTTTGTTGACGGTGGGCTTTAATCACAATACGCTCGATTGAACTTTATACGCGATGTTGAGGAGGCTTATCCCACGGTAGTTGGCGCAGATTGTGGCGTCTCCCTTTTTGTGGATTGGGCAGAGCACACTTAAATTTCAATCGTTGGGCATGCTTTCGTCCAATCATATTTTACAAAGAAGCTGATGCCTGCTCCTTATCAGTTCTTCGCCGCCGTATTTGAATAACTCGGCCGGTAATCCATTGGCCCCGTCGCTTTGATGTTTTTCAGGCGAGTAATTGCTATTAGAACTTCTTCATGGTCGGACAATGCAACGTCAGCCCCGTCATTATCGATTGGGGAATCAACAGTAATCCATTTTTAACCAAAATTTCGTTGAGTTCGAATCGAACGATAATGGAAGTTACTGACAACTGTGATTCAAGTACACACTAAAGTCGAGGCGTGTAACAAGTAAAGAAAATTTTTCATTTTTATATTTAAGTATACATATTTATGACGTGAAGATTTTTTAGTCTCACTCCAAATAAACTGTTCTCATTTTGACCTTGAACTATTTACGAAAGCGGATTTTACAAATTTTTGCGCATTAATTTATGCATATTTCAAAAACGCAAATAGACCATTTAAGCAGCTTGAACGCAGATGGGAAATTTAATTCTCCGCAACCACAATTGGCACATTTTCGGCATGCGAGCATACGAGTAGCAATGTATATCTGTCTGCATGTGTATGCGTGTGTTTGGAGGCGACAAAAAGTACGCCAAAAGCGAAATTGGTGTCACGCGAATGTTTGATAAGCCAATGGAGCGCGCATTGTCACCGCCAGCGGCTAGCCTCTGCATATCCGCATACCATCTCTCACACACACATACATACACACAAATATTGTATGTATTCAAATATGTGTCCACGAAACCCGCGAAACCAACACATCGGCACTTGGCAGTTAGCAGCGGCCATATGAATGAATGAATGATGCCACCAACGCGGCCGCATAGATAATATTAACAACGCCATTTTGCGGTTTCATACAAAATTTATAATGACCAAATAATAATTTATACCAACACCGTACTGCATAAAGTGGACCAACCACCAGCGGCCACATACACATACGCACGTAACCCGATTCAAGCAAATAGCATACCTTGGGAAATTACACACCCGTCGGTAAATAGAGGCGCGGTAATGTGTGTGTTTACTTGTATGTTATGTGTATGTATATATGTATATATGGAAGGAAGCATATGTATTTTCAAAACCCTGTAGTTAATCAGACCAGCTCGAAACTAACGTGAAATGCAACCGGTGTATTTGGAACTAAATAACTAATTAACTAATATTAGCACTGAGAGAGTTAGGTTAGCTTAGGTTAAGAAATCGATTCCAAGAGTGAATATCATTTGGACAGCTTAAAGCCCACTGTCAACATATCGATTGGATCAGTGTGGCTTTAGGCCTAGAAAATCAAAACATGATCATATGTTCATCATGTTCCAAATCTTGGAAAAGACCCGTGAAAAAAGGATTGATTTCGAAGCTGCTTTTCACAGCATGAAAACAGCACTCTTGCCGTATGGTGCAGAGGCATGGACGATGACAACATCTCATGAGTCGGCGTTACGAATTTTAGAAAGAAAGAGTCTGCGGAAGATTTATGTTCCTTTGCGCATTGGCAACGGCGAATACCGCAGTCGATGGAATGATGAGCTGTACGAGATATATGATCGGGTACGTTGGCTAGATCATGTCGTCCGAATGGATGAAAACACTCCAGCTCTGAGAGTATTCGACCCAGTATCCGACGAGGGAAGCAGAGAAAGATTTCCAATCCAATCTGGAAGACCAGGTGGCGAAGAATTTGGCTACACTTGGAATCTCCTGTTGGCGTAGAGGAAGAACCGTGTAAGTAGTGTCTACGCCAATAAAGAAGAAGAAGAGTCTTATAGGAGCTATTTGTGTGTCCATAACAGGGGCTGCACCGACTTCAGCTATTTGTAAAAGTGTTGCCACATGTCATACGTAATATATGTGAAATACTCCTACATAGTTTGACAGCTTTATTGATCTTCGAAAAAAAGATAAAAACTTCTTTTTAATTTTATTAAGAATGAATCAAGTTTTTATTAATATAGAACGCTGAATGGATAAACGTACACATGAACCGACAGAGGGATGGATGGATGAATGGGTGGATGATCTGACGGACGGATGAATGGATGTACTGAAAAACGACTGTACGAATGAAGCAAAAAGAAGGACGAACGCAAGTTTTATATTCTGAACTGTATGCACAGAAGGATAAATGTACATAGATGGAATATTGAACGGATCGAGGTGGCTGAGTGCACGGACTAATAGATGGATAAACGGACGAATGGACTGGCGGATATATGGATAGAAAGATAAGTGGATAAATTGACGGACGGATGTCTCACATAATGTGTACATGAATGACGAGCACATGGAAAACTGAATGGATCAGGATAGATGCATGCACCGACTAATGGAGGAACGAACTCGCGAATATACTGGCTAATAGGCAGACGGATGGATGAATGATAAATAAAGTGGTTGGACGGACGTTGATGAACAGTTGAATTTTCACATAACGAATAGAGGGACAGACGCATGGACGACTGAACGGATCAGGATTGATGAATAAACGGTTTGATGAACGCATAGACGGACTGATTGATGAATGGTTGAAAATATAATATAATCGACTGATGGACGGTCGCATAAAAGATTGAATGGAAAGACGGAAGGAAGGGTGGATATTTAGACGGATCGAGGAACGGATACATTGTTAAAAAACGGGCGGGCGCTTAGACGAACGGACTGATGCACGGACAAATTGTTAGATGGACGAAAAGATGATTAGACTAAAGTTTCATACAATGAACGATCATATGGACGATGAATGCAAGGAAGGATGGATGAATAAAGACGGAGTGGCGAACAAAGTTACGGACGCATCGATGAACGAACGAAAGCACGGATTATATTCACATTATGAACGGTTGCGGAAAGCAGAGATATTACTATCGAAAAATTAATAGCTTTTTGCCTTCCGCCATTTCCAAACTTATCACAAAGCGTCCAGGAAGTAACTAATTACTTCAGGAAACCCCACAAATTTTCACTAGAGTCTTATGCCACTCCCATTTGTAGACAACCTTTTAGCATGTGTCTAAATATAAATATTTGCGTGTGTGTTTATCATCTGCGCCACAATTATCCCCATTGCATGTGTTTGTTTGTGTGCGTAGAATTCGCGTTGGTGTTGGTGTGTGCTGCGTCGCTGTGATAAACGTTGGTAAATCGCAATTTAAACGGAAATAATCATGCTTGACAATTTCACATAATTTTCGCGTGGCAACTCTCCAATGCCCAAGCACGCATACTCACACGCTCGCACGCACACGCTTACACACATATGAGCCTCAGCTTATGGGCACGCACTGAGGCCGCGGGAATTGTTGACGAATCTGTCGCAAGGGTAATATGTGTGTACACACACACACATGTGTGCATTTACGTTCATTGCCCTGATTACACATGCATCGGTCACAGGGGACCGACTGCCACATCTGCCGCAGCTGCTGCTCCTCCCGATGGCATCATTTTGCGCCAACGCCGCCACACTCGCGCGCAAGCTGCCGCACTGCGGCTACCACCTCCATGCCAATTCGAACACAAACACAGCGCACACACAAACTCACACGCACACATCTGAATTTTCTGAATATTAGTATTTGCTAACGATGCTGCGTACAGCGCCCCCTGATTTACCTTTTTAATCCTTTTAACATTCAGCGGCGAAAAGTATAAAAAATGTTGCGGTGTTGTTAATGACGCCCGCCAATGATTTACTAAAACGAATGGCGCGCCCACCATGCGTCGCCGACAGTTAACCTGCTGAAAGCGACATTTACAGCGTCACCGGCAATGATAGAATGCCCTCGGCCTTGGCGCGCGCGCATAGCAAATACGCAAGCGCCAACATAAATTAAGTGTAATTTCAACATCCGGGATTTCGGTTGCACTCACACATAGAATCACATCTGTGTGTGGAAATGTTTATGCCGCAGAAAAGTTTAATTTATTGCGGCAGCTTTTAAACATAGTTAAAATGAAAAGTATGTGAGAGCTGCGTGATTAATTTACTAATCAATTATATTTTATTTGAAAACTTGTTAAAACGTTTAACGGGAACAACTCACTTTATATATTTAATTATATGTTATATTATTTCATTTACTACTGGGCATACTATTCTCCACACCATCACCCATCTTGAGACCTAACATTCATTATGGGACCGAATAGATCACGTTCACCACGCAGTTTAGAAAATGTAGCAACCGTAGCTGAGAGAGTACACGAAAACCGTGGAGAGTCAATTCGGCGCCGTTCGCAGCAACTCGGACTGACGTATGGATTAACTTGGTGCATTTTCCGTCGAGATCTTAAAGTGAAAGCGTACAAAATACAGCTTGTGCAGGAACTGAAGCCGCTCAACATGCCCTTCGCCCATCGCTTCGCTTTATTCACTTCTGGCTCAATATATTTGTAAACAAGTAAAATTGCTGGATTTCCGACGAAGAGAAACCTGAAGAGATTCAAGGGCACCCAATTCATCAAGAAAAATCAACAGTTCGGTGCACTGAAAATACTACTAAATGCGTCAAAGACATGGAATTTCTTTATAGGATCCGGTGTCCAAATCATACAATGGGCGTAAGACCATCGACATTTGTGTGAAATTCCATACCTCAGAACCTACTTGATCAATTTCAACCTAAACCAGTACGTAACAAGTTCTTGACATTCTTATACGGTAAGAATAAATATGAGCGAAATCGGACTAGAACCACAGGTACTTCATACATAACACAACTTTGAATTTCATCTGATTTTTTTCGCAAATATCATATACAAATCAAGCACTAATTAAGGGATCGTCTCAGTGGTACCTTCCGCGATTTTTTTAGTGTTGAAATCAACTAATCTGTGCAATTTTTTTATAAACAAATACAAACATGACAAATACAAAATAATTTTTTTATGTTTATTTAATGGGTGTATTAGAGTGATTCAAAAAAAAATTTATTTTTTCGTTTGGTACTCGGTAAAATAGGTTCCTAGACACCTCTAAGAAAGCCTCTCCAAAAATCTATTCATAATAGATTTTTTTTCATTGAGTTATAAAATTTATAAGAAATAAAAAATTTTCCTAAAAATAATCAATCTTTAACTGTTAATATCTTTTAAACGTTAGGGTTTACGAAAAAATTATAATATAACTTTTTTGTAGAGCATTCAATTTCCTACAAAATCTAAGGAACAAGATATTTTTTCAAGTAGAGATATAAATTTTTCTATCTGATAATAAGAAAAAATTGAAAACTGTATGTACCGGTACAATTAAAAACTCATATTTGGAGAGGCTTTCTTAGAGGTGTCTAGGAACCTATTTTTCCGAGTACCAAACGAATCATTTTTTTTTTTAATCACTCTAGGGTATATATTAGTTAAGTAAATTATTGCAATGACACGTAAAAAAGGGTCCTGTACGATGTCCACGGTTGTGGCGCAATTTTGATCTAAAACAAAAATGTCAAAGAAATTATTAATCTGTAGGAAAGTCACTGTTTTTTAAAACAAAATGGCGGCGGTTTGATAAAAAAGTATCGAATTTGGCCCTTTTTTCGTCAGTTTTTCGTAGAAAAACATAGAAAAATTTCAAGAGAAAAAAATAAAAGCTTTCCTAGCGCGGTAGCGAGTGACGTTAAAATTGTTCTCTCCAAATTTAAACTAGATATCTTCAAAACTCTTCCTTTGAGAGTGGAGACAGTTTTAATTTATCAAAATAAATCGAATGGTGCCTTTAAAGTGTGCAACTTTATAACCAAAAATTGTCAAAATCCGACCACAATTGTTTAGCCCCCAGATACCGAAGATTTGAACCTCCGTACCTTTTGCTGCCTTTTTACGGAAACTATCGGTCAATGTGTGGAATATATAATTGAAATTCAAACCAATTTTTCTGATAATAAATAATAGGTCTGTGTGCCAAAGCTGTGTTGAATGCTATTAAGTCCCCTTATAGCAAATTAAAAGATTGTCTAACTTTCGCCTGACTTTATACCCAAAATAGTTGCCAATATCTGCTAAATAAAATATTTAAATAAAATTGTATGGGCGCGTTTTGCCTTAAAATGGATAAAATCGGGTTATAACTTTCCGTAACCCCCATATAACTAACATTAGGGTTTTCAGACATCCGATTGACTTCACTAGCTATATTTTAGTGATAGTATATGAAGTACCTTAATGAAACTCAGAAAGCATATTTTTCTGTTAATAATATTAATCCGTCTTTGGCGGTTGGTTTTCCTGATTTCTTGAACTACACTTCTGCACCACTAGGAATTTACTATTCTGCGTTATTCCAGTGGTATGGTTACGAAATATCCAGTTTTCCAAAAAAAAATGCGAACAACTTTTTTTGGATTCGGCTCTTCTTGAATCACGCTTAAATTCAGCAATCATCACCTATCACGATTTCATAAAAGTGTTTCGAAGCACCATTATCGTATTTTTTGACATTTGTTCCGACCAGTCGACACGAGCCTTTCTCGAGCGATTGAAAAATTGTGTGGGATCCAATGTGAACACAATTTTTTTTTAAATATTTTATATTTGTCTCTATTTCACGTCTCTATTGGACGTTCTTCACAAAATTCATCTTGTAGAGATCTACAACCTAGATCGACTACATACTACGCACATAGGCCTTTAGGAGGCCCGTTGTGAACATCCTTCCCATACCATCCATAAACGCTGGTTTTGATGGTTAAAATCATCACCAAAAATTTAACTAAGTTCATCGCCGTATAAATATACCGTTGCATTTAACAAGCTCTTTTGGTGTTCCCGTATTCATTCAAACAAATTCCAACCAAGAGGAGCAACAACCCGCAGCAACAACTACTGGCGACACCTTTGTATTGACATTTAGTAGACATGTGTAATTTGTAGATCATTGAACGCAATGTCCGGCGTCGTACACGCACTTAACGGTACGCATTTAAGCGTGTGGTATTGTCACAACAACACCGCAATGCAACGCGAAATCATTGCCAATATTTATACAGTAAGGCCGGGCCAATTGAACGCGTGACCGCGCCCTCTGCACGGCCGCCTTTATGCAGGTCATCGTGGCACAATCGCGTCATAAACATAGATATAACGGGTCTCCTAGTATGTACATGGAGTACTCAATACAGACCGCCAATGCAGACAACAATTGTTGCAGAGTGCGAAAGGCAAATATTGAAAGCATCAGCGTCGTTGTTGTGCCGTTATGTTGGTTGCCAACAGCCGCATTGTCGCGCCATTCAAAGCAGACAAATGCAGAATATTCGACATTTCAGGTCATTTGTATCGCCACTGAGGCAGGCACGCAGGCAGACAGCGACGAGTCACTGTTTATTATCGGAGTTGTGACAGCATGTGCGAGGTCCAGCCCGGGTCGCAGTTCACCGACGCGTACCCGACAATTGTCAGAGGACGACGAATGCAGTGACAGTATCGGCAATTTGGTTATGTTCGCTCGTATTTTAGTCTCCGCTATAACATTTGACAGTTAGCACATACCAAGGTGGACATACTTGTATATATATTCATACAGTTGATTCGCTTCATGACATAAACTGCATGATGACTGATGATTTTCTGTTGACATTGAAAAACTGTGTGAGGGCAAGCGTAGAGAAGTCAATATAAACCTGCGGTGCCACATAATCAGTCTATGTTTAATGCATATCAGTGGTTATTTTTATTAAAAAAACAACATCGGTATATCCACATGCAATGAAAGGTCAATAAGAGACTCTACAAACACGTGTTACAAATGGAATGTTTTTGAGCAGCAGTCGAGTGTTCTCATTATTGGTGGTGAACAATCACAGTACCCGATATCGAATTATACCTAATTACAAGTATAAACCAAATCCAAAACACCAAGAAAGTCGATTTTTTGTCAAATTCAAGTGGTGATTAATGTTAAACACCAAACTATATAATAAGTTTCCTTTAATATTTCGGAATTTGTCCGCCTACGCTGTGTGGCTTGTGGCGCCGTCCTGTTGGAACCTAAGGTCAAGTAAAATCATAAGATTGATCCTGACTTCATAAGTAGTGGACACCGTTTTGAGTTTAACAAAAATATGTTGAGGCGGCTAATATCAATTTCAGTCGGATAGGCTGGTTTGCTGAAGGTGTATCTACCGAGATATTTCAACGTCCCTCACTCAAAAAATGAGCAATAGAAAAGAAAATACCTAGGTGCCCCCAGCTCTCCTTCTACTATGCAGTTTTGACTAAAATATTAAACCACATCGCCTGTGAGCCTACGGTTCACTCCAGGCTATAAAGATCTAACAGTCGCAAAGGTTATGATTGTTGACATGCGCGTCCATAAGTCCAGCGCGAGAGAGAAAGAGAATAACGGAGTCCCAACTCGCTTTCAATCAGATGAAATTGAGGTAAGGCTGACATTTGTAGCAAGTTGATCGGCTTTACAGTGTGTGGTTATTCCGCTTTGACGAACAACAGAACAAAGTTCTCAAAAATTCCTGAATTTTAGAGCCATGACTATAAACTCCCTAAAGGTATAATATTTTACTAAAAAAGTATTGACTGATGATAACTTTTCTATAAAAATACAATTTGAAGTGACGCCTTCTTCTTAAGAGCAATGACAAGTGATTTTTGGGAAAATCTACCAAATTATCTACTCAAATCTACAAAACGCTGTACGCAAAACTTTCGCAGACTCTCGAAAAACAACGCATACGATAAATAACTATGAAAATGGCCTCTTTAATGTTTTGAAAGTTTCCGCGTCATTTGCTTCGCCCCCAACCAAAAGTCTGTTTGAGTAAAAGGCCAAGCCGGCACTGTGCACCACTCAACGAACTACATGGTTTATATGAGTGGTCGTCGGCGGGCGAGTGAGCCACTATTCAATTGCCAGCATTACAGCTATTACTGTGATGAGCGACAAGCAAGAAAAATTACTTCGACGATGATTCGACTTATTGCCGTCATCAGCAAAACTTCAGACGTCCGGAGAAAAATCACATGAAAACTTAAAACAATTATAATTCCCTGCTAAATTAACTTGATCAAACACGAGAACATTAAAACTTTATCCAAGACGCAGCCGCCGCCGCCCACACAGCGCACAGCGCACACCGCACACGGCGCTTAAGTGAAATGTTAGCAGTCAAAGGCGGCGCTAAGCTCCCACCACCACCAGCGCCTCCGAGCGCCAATCTTAATGGCATCCACAGTCCAACAACTTTGTCGCAACATCATCGATGAGCGGCGCGCGGCTTCCAAGTTGCAAGCTCCTTTGCAGCGCATTGTTGTTGGAAGCAAGAAAATCTCGCTGACCGATAACAACGCCAAGCGACAGAGAAGCCACGGGACCTTTGAAGCGTGGGCGCCGCGAAGGAGTATGAGAAAAAGCGCACGACAAAGCGCAAGATGATGACGAACGGCGCAACCACACACGCACACATGCGCATACAAGCTAACGGTGAAATTGTGCAGAAGAAGTCGACAAATAAAAAAATGTGCGAAGAAAGAAATTTTATTAGAAAATAAAGCTAAAAGAAGTCACAAAAATCATGCTCAAATCACAAAGCGAAAAACCCGATAAGAAGTATAAATAAAAAATGGACGCTGAAACAAATAAAGTTTGTAACTCTCCGCCGCTCGGCGCTGCTCCACAAGCGCTCCGCAGAAGTCGTTAAAAGTTTATAAAAGTCAAACAGAACGCGCACGACAGTTGGCAGCGTTAGCTCTTGGCGGCCGCAACAACAACACTCAAAGCAACAACACGGGCGTGTAATGCAACCGCTGTTGCAAGCAACCCGGGGCCGCAAGCCAAGGATCACAAGTTGCTCTCGAAATCAAATGTCCACTTTCCAATTTCTTGGATTTCTCAGCTCGAATGTCGCCGCAACTGCAAAGGCAGAAAATGAGATTTTGTGTAGCTGTCGAGCGCGTTGGCAGCATTGGCGGCCAGCGTTGATTTAGTTGTCACAGACGCTGCAGCTGCGCGCGTGGAAAATGATTTGCTGCCGGCTCTTCCGTTTGAATTGTTTACACAGCGCTTGCATACACGATTTCGTTCATTTTTCATGAGCTTTGTTTTCTAGTATTTTGCATCGCAATTTCTGCTATCTGCGGCAGCTTTAGGTGATAGTGTAAGTGTGTGCGTGTTGGTGGCTATTTGACTGTTAGTTGTAATGTTTTTAGTTCGTCATCAACCGCGGAAATATATGCAGAGCTGAAACTAAAGAAACGGCTTTGCCTGAAAATCAAAAACAGAGTTGAAAATATCTTTACTTGATAGTGTTTAGTATATATTCACGTATGTACTATATCCTATTTCACAAAAAATTACAGCAAAGAACACAATTTTCGCTTTGAAGGATTTGGATTTTGACTAAAAGTATGGGCTCAGAAGTGTTTAAAACTTGACCTCCCAGACGTGGGAAAATCAAGAAGTAAGTATTGAGTTATTTCCACCTCGTCTTGTTTCATATAGCTTCTGCAGATGGCTTCTGGTAATATTCCCAGCCTTACATCATTGACGCCAATTGGCCAATGGCCCTGTTAAAACCCCCACAATTAGGGAGAGGCTAGGCATACCTGCGGTGCATGTATCAATGGTGGTCCAGCGCTGGCCAAGCTACCGCAGAGCCCAGCCATCTAGTAGTAGAAGACAAGAGGATAAAAGAGCGCCGGCCCGCGCCCATTCTACTGTTAGCGGGTGAATATCTCGAAAACGCTTAACTTAATCGAAAAATCATAGTAGACCATTTTTATAGAGCAGTAAATTTCCTACAAAACTATGTGTTTCATCATTGATAATAATTTTTTTTCATTGTGTTATAAAATTAATAAGAAATAAAGAATTTTTCCAAAAATAGTCAAATTTCAACCGTTAATATCTTTTAAACGGTTGGGTTTACGGTCCTACAAAACCTAATTAACAAGATATTTTTTCAAGTAGTTGGAAGTGAGATATAAATTTTTCTATCTGATAATAAGAAAAAATAGAAAACCGTTAGGCGGAGGACATTCCCGTTACAATTAAAACCTCATATTTGGAGAGGCTTTCTTAGAGGTGTCTAGGAACCTATTTTTGCGAGTACCAATTGAAAAAAACAAATTTTTTTGAATCACCCTAATACACATATATCCTATTTCACAAAAAATTACTGCAAGTCCGATTGTAATCACTTTTATGAATAATTTTGTTTTAATTCAGTGCAAATATGGAACACAATTTTCGCTTTGAAGAATTTGGATTTGGGCTAAAATTATGGGCTCACAAGTGTTTAAGACTTGATCTCCCAGACGTGGGAAAATCAAGAAGGAAATATTGAGTTATTTCCACCTCGTCTTGTTTCATATAGCTTCTGCAGATGGCTTCTGGTAATATTCCCGGCCTTACATCATTGACGCCAATTGGCCAATGGCCCTGTTAGAACCCCCACAACTAGGGAGAGGCTAGGCATACCTGCAGTGCATGTATCAATGGTGGTCCAGTGCTGGCCAAGCTACCGCAGAGCTCAGCCATCTAGTAGTAGAAGACAAGAGGATAAAAGAGCGCCGACCCGCGCCCGTTCTACTGTTAGCGTGCTCTTTTCTATAGTCTTCCACCACGTAAAGAATACTATATAATGGACTTAACTATGGTGTGGTAGAGCCAGAGGACCACTTTCGGTGAGAAACCTCACCCTTAACCAATGGCTTCTCTACAGCAGTATAAGACAATCGATGCCTGTTTTGCTCTCTCTTCGGTATTCGGATTTCATGAAAGCTTTCTATCCAGAATGAGTCCTAGATATTACACTGTATCCGCCGGTTGCAGACGGATGTCTTCCATTTGCGGCAGCGGTGCCACCGGAATCTTGTATCTTCTAGTAAATAAAACCATCTCGGTTTTATTTTAGTTCATGGCGAGACCACTTCCAACCGCCCAATATGTTATGACGCTGAGATACCCTTGCGTCAATTCGTACGCGGTACTCAGGAACTTTCATTTGATAATATGTGCTACTTCGTCTGCATAGACTATCACCCGGGAGCCACTATCCTCAAGTCTTTTAAGATCGTCAACGAACAAGTTTCATAGAAGAGGAGAGAGAGCTCCACCTTGTGGGGTTCCTCTACACACATTTCGTCGACCATGTGCATTGCCCAACTCCGTTTCAATCACTCTGTCGCACAGAAGTTCAGAAAAAGAAAAATGAGGTATTAAAGGTTTGATTCAACCGCAAGACCGTCCAGAACAGTTACGACTGCTTCCGACAGAACATTATTATTAGCTCCCTCAATATCAAGGAAGGTTCAATCAGCGAATTTTTCAACCCTAATGGCTTCCTTAAGCCATAACACGATAGTATGCAGAGCAGTGTCTACTAATCTGCCTTTGCATGTTGCGCTCTTGATAAATGGTCCCTCGGAATGGGGCTTCTTATTTACAACTCTATCAATGTCTCTATATGCACCTGTAACGGGAATTATAGCTTCGGTGCACACGAAGTTAACATTTTTCAGGTTCAGTCAACCAATGGAAATGTTCATGCTCGACGATCTTTTCTTTGTCTAAAGCTTCCAACATCATCCATTTTTCTCTTGGGATACACTTTTTAGCTCATCACACATTGAATTCACACTCATCTACTACGTTTTCAAACCCTTTTTACTTTCTTATCTCTTTCTAAGCACCTCGAGTACAACTCCAAATAAGTTTTAGCTAGAGGTTTTCAAATTCTTGAGCTACTAATTAAAACATAAATACAAACGAAGCATAAAGCTTCTCAACAAGAGGGAAGAATTTTTTATTTTTTTTGATAGATTTTTACTTAAACTACTTGGCATCACCCACCCTTTCTCCATTATTAAGGCAGATTTAAGCAACAGCAAACTCGAAGGTATCTATGAAAAACTGCGTCTAGGGAGTTAACCCATATGAGTAGTCATTAAAGCACTTTTTAACAACCGAAGTCAACTTCCAGTTGGGTATTTCAAATATCGCATGTATGTGTGTATAGTATGGCTGCTCGACTGCTTCTGACGTCAATTTCAACGCTTTGCCAATTTGCATGATAAAGTTTTTATTTAACTTTACCCTGCATTTTCTCGGTTTTCTTGGTATGAGATTTCAAGACACCCCTTCACCTACCACCACCATTTTGTCATCCACGAAAGTTTGCATAAATGAACCGCAGCCACAGCTCGAGAGCGCACAAGAGCGCTCAAGTTCCTCAAGACTCAATAGCAACTCGATGAAGGTTTGGCAGTGTGTTGGGTGGGTGTGTGTGTGTGTGTGTGTGTGCGCGGAAAATTGTCTGCGTGTGTGTAGGTATTTACTTGGTGCACATTAATTTCACTTGTCAAAGCTCGTAAAGGCATAAATTCAAATTTTCAGCTGTCAAACGGAGAAGGTTGCGAAATTTTATTAACCTGTTCCATTAAAAGGGCACAACTGACCCCATTAGGCTCAACAGTTCTCACTTTTGGCACTCACTCACTCACTCGCTCACTAAACCCACTTATAAGTTTTGTGTTGGTAATAAAAAAGTTTGCACTTGCCCAGCAAGTAGCAAGCGGAAAAAATAAAATAAAATAATAATCATAATGAAAGATATGAAAATGAAACCGAAGCAAACAAAGGCGCAAACAGATGAGCAAAAAACATAAACTTTTTCATCAGCACTTTTTTATTATGCATTTTAATATTATTTTGTATTTTTTTTTGAATATTTTTGGAAACGGCGCAGCTTTAATGACTCCGTCATTATTGGGCCGTAAAACAAAATGAACACTCGACCGTGCAAATACTCAGGGGATGCGCCGTCAACATTGAACGAAGCACAAAAGTGTGCTAAGAATCGGAAAGAATTGCATTATCTTGTTTGCGCCACCCTCCCACCGTCGCCTCATCACCACTATCACCACTTTAGTGAATTGATTTGCTAAGTTTGACGCTCAGCGGACGGACAGCTTTGCGGTGCACATTGTGCGGCGAGCGTAACGCTCAACATCGTTTAGCTGTAAAGCAGCTACTGCTTGACACGCCTCAGCTCAGCCCAGTCATTCGTACCTTCAGTTCGCTGTGCTGTCATACCGCACCATATTTTGCAACTGTCATCTTTATTTCATTTTTCCATGCGCTGTCAAAGGCACACCTACTCACACACACACAATACATAGAAGTTGTGCGTGTATTTCTTCCGTTATCAAATTTTGACTCAATTTAATAAAGCATGATGAGGGTTATTACCCTCAACTGCAGCACGAGTGTGTGTGTGTGTGTATCTCAGCTAGTGTCTTAAGCTTTTTGTGCGCTGTTTGCATTTCCGAAAATAGATTATTAAAAAGTTATGTTTTTGCCTCATTCTCCAAAATTAAATTCTTATTTCGTTATACCTATCAGCCGATGAAACTTTCTCCGATAACTTGGGGCAATTGTTAGAAACTGCTTCAGCCTACTTAAGCGCCTATGAGAGTGTTTTCTCAGAACTCTTTCAGTAACTTCTGAAGATTTATATTCTCAATTTCTTTGCAGTAAGCGTACAGTGCTTTCCGAGAAAATCGATGTAGGTTTATCAAACGAAAAGACTTAAATATTTGAAAGTAAAAATAGTTTGGAATTACTTTTTTGATATTTAGAAACGAAAGTAATAGTATTTAAATTATTATTCTTCTTTATTGGCGTATATCGGCTACAGCCGAGTTTACAACAGCGTGCCAGTCGTTCTTCTTTTTCGCCAGTTATGGATTCCGAGTGTGGCCAAGTTCTTTTCCACCTGGTCTTTCCAACAAAGTGGAGGTGTTCCTCTTCTTCGCAGAGCTGGAGTCTTTTCATCCAATCGGACAACATGACCTAGCAAGCGTAGCCGCTGTCTCTTAATTCGCTGGACTATGTCAATGTTGTCGTATAACTCATACAGCTCATCACTCCATCGATTGCGGTATTTGCCGTTTTCAATACGCGAAGAACCAAAAATTTTCTGCTAAACTTTTTTCTTGAACACTTCTAAGGCCAAGGTTGTCATCGTCCATGCCTCTGCAGCATATAGCAGGACGGGAATAATGAGTGAATTATAGAGTTTAGTCTTTATTCGTCGAAAGAGGACTTTACTTCAATTACCTACTCAGTCCAAAGTAGCACCTGTTGGCAAGAGTTATTTTTGTAGATTAAAGAAATCGCAGGATAGCGAGTCGCCTTGTCAGAAACCTCGTTTGGTATCGAACGGCTCGCAGACATAAAGGCGGCTCCTTTTCATGCTGTCGAAAGCAGCATTGAAATCGACGAAGAGGTGATGTGTCTATGCTTTGTTCCCGGGTCTTTTCCAAAATTTGGTGCATGATTTATATATGGGCAGTTATTCATTTTCCAGTACTGTACCGCTGTATCACCTCCGAAACGTCGTCAAGAAACCTTCGAAAGCCTTGATATTTTATAGTCTCCTCTTCTTCTACCTCTTGACAGCTTCTCCAATTGGCTTTATATGGTCTTTCTAGTCTACTGACATGTCTGCCAATTCGACAATGGCCTATTAATCACTCCTACTAGAGTTCTCGAGGTATTCGCTTTGAATTTTAATGGTCGGTATATGCGGCCCATATTTTATTCATACCAGGCAAGCCTGCTTGTTAAGTTCACCGATACTCAGCTAAATGTATAACATGTTTGTCGATTAAATATTTGAAAGTTGACAGAGTCTCTCATTGAAGGGTGGTACCCACTTTGGTTAGTTCGATTGCTTCACAGTTGCCTGGGATATCATTATGCCCTGGAATCCATTACAAGTTTATCGTGGATGTTAGATCCATTAAGAAATTAAGGCCATCTTTTGCTATCTTTGGCGAGACTTTGAGGGAGACTTTGTGAATTTCAAAGTCGCTTGGATATCCAAACATATAAATATATTCCTTGTTGTGAGCAATAGAAAACTTTCTTATTTTGCTGTGATCTCCGCTCGGAATAACATCCACCCGAACTCGTGGAGCTTCTGGAGAGTCACTAACACCATATGTGTCCTGGCGTTGTTCCAGTGAAACACAATACTTCTGTTTTTGGCCAAAGCACCACTTTTGGGCGATTTCTTACTTCAGATGTTCCAATTATTGACAGTACAGACTCGAAAGAAAGGTAATTCCTTGACAATCCAACCAAGCTCATAAGAAACCTCCCTCTTTGTCAGTGCTGGCAGTTTGCATTTGCTCACCATGTATTAACCACATTCGTTTTCCGTTACAAATTATTATCTTTTCATTACCAAGCAGAACCCAATGCAATGCGAAATACAGATTATCGTCATGTATTCAAAAAATAACAGATTTCCTTATACTTGGCCTCATATGTTACATAAGGTGAAGACAATAATTTTTTCTAAATCTTGTAGAGATTCGTTTTGAAGTCACCACGCAACCCAGAACAGAAATTGACTTAGATAAATATCACAAGGACGTATGAACACAAACGGTGAATAACCAATTTGAATTATTTTTCACGAAATAACAAAAAGTGTAATGAAATAAGCAAGGAATTAAATTCCCAAAAAGTTGCGTGACATTTTTAAGATAGCTAAGTCCCGTTAATACCAACGCGTAAGATTGTTGTATATATTCTTAAATCTAGCATGCAATTTCGCATACAAGAAAGCGACGACAAAAGCAGGAAAGCAAACTTAACTAACTGTAAAAATCTTATTGTGATTTCATTTTCTCCCCAAAAGAAATGCACACGCCCCTTTAAGTCGATGCACGCATATAACGGTAACACGCACACATATTTACGCAAGCATCTTCATAGTGTAAGTTAGTTTGCTAAAGGAAAATATCCGGCGAACGCGAAATATTAAGCCAAAATGCACAAGCGCATCGCACGCGAGCTGCTGGCGACAAAAGGCAAGGTTGTGTCTGTTGCTCCCCTTCCCTTTTTTAGTTTGAAGCATTGAGCTGTGCAAATTGCCAGATATTTCGGTGTTGCGGGTGCACGAAACGTAATTCGCACAACTTCGAAATCAGCGAATAAAAGAAGGTTAAAGGGAAACGCTCTGCAACAGCGTTGGCAATGGAGGTGCTTCATGAGGGGGGAGGGCGAAATAGCATAAGTGCGAGCGTGTTCACTTGTAAACACAAGCACACACAACAAGCATGAAGTGCATAACTGTACACATAACTCAATTATATACAGAGTTACTTTACAGCAGGGGCAGGCAGCGACAATGGGAGTGTCATAATACAGAGGCGCATCTGTGTGTGTGTGTGTGTGTGTGTGTATGTTTCGGTGTTTTTGGTGTGAGGAATTCACGCAGCAAGAATAGAAATTTCGAATTTAATTTATTTGGGATGCTTTTTCACTTTTAGAATATTTCTTATTCTCCAATGAAGCTGTCAGAAATTGGTTTCGTATCATGATTTCGATTAAGTATAAGAGAAAATAGAGTTTCGTTTGAGAGAAATGAAATATACGATAAACAGTGTATGCGAGTATTAAGTTTGCTGCTCTGTAACACTCAGAAATACATATCGGAGTAACTATATAGTATAATATAAATGAACAGCGTTATATATAACATAAGTTATTATCCAAGGTAAGGGTAGAATCTCCAAAAAAATTGTTCAGATCGGTCGACTGTACCATATAGCTGCCATACAAACTGATCGATCAAATTCAAGCTAAATATTTTCATAAAAGTTTTTTTCTCCATATTAAGTGACCTTAATTTGATTTGACGATTTTTATATTAAACAATATGGCTAGAAAAAATTGACGGATTTTTTCTTGGTGCAAGCAGTAACTCGGTTAACTTTTCTGATTTAGTTATATATACTAACGGGTTTTTCAATAAGAGTGCTACAAAAAAAATGAAATTATTTATTCCTGTGAAATTATATTCGGCCCTTTTGTATGACACTCGATTTCTCTTACATGACCACCAGACGCACACTTGCAGAAGTCCAGATGCTGAGCCCGATTTTCGACTGTTTTCAAGCATAAATCGGCCGATATTGCTGCAATTTCACATCCGACATTCGTACGAAGTTCATCAATCGTCGCTGGCTTGTTAGCATAGACCATAAACTTAACGTAACCCCATATCAATTGTCTAACGGCGTCAAGTCGCACAACCGAGGCGGCCAATTGACTGGGCCATTTCGTCAGACAATACGTTCACCAAACTTGGTTTTCAATAAATCGATTGTGGCATTCGTTGTGTGACTTGTGGCATCGTTCTGTTCGAACCACATATTTTCCACAGCCATGTCATCCAATTCGGGCCAAAAATATTTGGTTATCATTAGCAATTCTCATTCACAGTAGCGACATTGTTGGCAACTTGGCCGGTCGGAAGGAATTCGGAAGGCCCACTCTTCGATAATCCAAGAAAACTGTCAACATAACTTTGGTTTTTGATATGCTTTGACCTGGTTTTTAGGCCTCGGCTCACCTTTGCACGATATTCGGCCGATTGGTCGTCTTCTTTCAGGTCGTAAGCATAGATCGAAGGCTTATCAGTATTAATAACACGTTTCACGACATCCTAGTAGCCGGAAAGCATAGTTTCATAGACGTTAACGCGACGCTGTTTTTCGGAACAAAATTAATTATTTTAGTAGCTTTCTTTGGCCCAAATGATGTTTCAAAATGGTTTTCACTGATCCTTCCTATAGTCTAACAATCTCAGTGAAATATTTGACTGTTAATCTGTGATTCTCAAGTATCAATTCCTTTATTTAAGTGACGTGTTGATCATCACTCGATGTTGATGGCCGTTCTGGGCGTCGTTCGTCGTCAACGCGTTCCCGTCCCTCTTTGAATAATTTGTACCAATGAAAGACACTTGTTCGTGACAAACAATTATCATCGAAGGTCTTTTTAAGCATTCTGAACATTTCGGCAACTGAAATTTGATTCCACGAACAAAATTTGAAGGAACTGCTTTGTTGAATAATTTCACTCATCGTAAAGATCGCCGAATGCACTTTATGTACTGCTTGAAAGACGAGCGTATACTAAACACTAATATATATTTTGATGTAATATTTGATTTAGATGTTACTGAAAGTCATACGAACCAGAAAACACATATTTCGACGAATTGGTTTTCCGGCGGTAGCTAAATTAAAAGGTCTTACTATATTTTGCCCACATTAGTACCTATGGTACATACATTGCATGTTCGAAAACAACTAAAATCCATATTAAATATTTGCTCTATTAAAAATTGTATATCTCGTATATAAGTATATGTTAAAGTACCACAATTAACTGTTCTACTGTAAGCACATACACATTCCTGAATCTCCTGAAAAAAAAGAAAGACGTCGTTTAAATGAAAATTCCTGAGCGTAGTCGCGTGCTTGGAATATTAAAGAATTATGTACCTTGGAATATTCGTAATTAAACTAGAACGAGCATTTACATGCATGTTTGAACATATATATATATATATATATATATCATATATAGGTGTATGAGAGCCATAGCATTGCTGAAAAGATTTAGATTAAGTTTACTGGTAGGTTGTCCTGTTTATTCTTGTTGTAATGGTAAACATACAGCAAATTTTTTTTCAGTCGGCTGTTGTTCTTTGCACAAGATATTTTTCGATTACGTTGTACCGACTGCGGGCAGGTTTAATACTTTAGTTTGGTAAATGTTTCTTACGCGCTGAAATGTAGGCAACGATTTACTGCAAGGGCCTTATTCGTTCATTGTAATTGTAGCGGCATATAGCGCTCCACAATTCATTTTTAGTTGACAGTTCTTGCTTAGATACATATCCAAACCCTTTTGGGTTACTTATATCCAAGTTTGAAGGAAATTCGAGGTTTCCAGCTAACCAGATAGAGGATTCCGCCACTGAATATAAAAATTGTACCGAAAAGACAAATTCCCAACTTCTCTCATTACTAATCCGATGCTACATATAATAGGTGTGATACCGCTCAGTTTTATTTCAGATACAAATATCGCATACTCCAATTTTAAACTGTCTGAAAAAATTGTTCTTATCTAGAAATTTGTACTCCCAAAACGACCTTTTATATATATTTAAATATGCAGCATATGTACTATGCTGCATACATGTGTATGTATGTAGTATGTATATCTGGTATAACGGTACTCACATCGACACTACCCGTTACCGACCATAAAAGCGGGGCCCCCATTGAGAGCGTAAAAGAACGAACAACCATTAAATTAAAGTGAAAGTGTGCAACCATCTTTCATTAACCTAACTGCATCCACACACATATATATACGCACACATGCTTATCAACTATAGAGCATTCTTTGCAACCACATTTTTTCGGCAAACCAAACCGCACGCTTTGAACGCGTGGCAAACACGCAGGCACACCTGCACCGGAGGCTCATTTCCTTCCATTTTTAAATGATTCCACTTAAAAATAATAAAAATAAAATGAAATTGCTCATAAAAATAAAAACAGCAACATCAACATCAACGTAGAATTCGCAATTCGGGCGCAAAGTGTGCACCAACAGCACCGCAAACGCTTTATTCGACTTTTGCAACTATTCGCCGGCCGTGAGTGGCCAGTGCCCGGCGCGTAGCAGGCTCAATAACGGCACTGACCGCAGCTTATATGTGTGTGCACACGTATAATAACCGACCGCTGGCAATAACATAAATTCGGTTTCTAAAAACCATACAAAAATTTAGCCAAAGTGCAAGCTAACTTATTCACGTTCGCGCAGAAATGTGAAAAAATGTGCACAACAACAACGGCGAACAGAGACAAGAAAACTTTCCGCATTTGGCGTACGCATAGTCTCAACGGGGGCACTGTGCACGCGAAACGCCTCTGCGCCACCCTTAACGGTAACTGTTGGTGTATTATTATTATTTTTTGTTATTTTGTATATTGGTTGCTCACCAGGCGAGCTCAAAGGGGGTGTGTGTGTCGGGGTAAGGTAGGCATGTGGGGCAAAGCGCAAAAATCAACACTGTTGGTCAGTTAAAATATTGACTGAGAAGCTTCATGCAGACAACTGATGTGTGCGCTTTTTCATTTGCTGAGTAGAATTTAGTCTGAATTTTAAGGCTTTAACATCTCTAAAGATTATATTAGAAATAAAACTCGCTAAAATGACACCTGCAGGTTTAAGTTAGGGACTTGACGTCAAGATCAGGGAAAGAACATTCAATAGCGGGTTCCATCTCTTGTTCTTCCAAACAACTTTGGCAATATTTTTAAGGAGGTAGGTAGGTTCGAAAATTTCAAAAAATCGATTTTTTTTTTTCTTGGTCTTATTAATTCTACACCACCTCTAAAATAATATCCTAAATTTTCAAGTTGAACCGAGTAATAGTTTCGGAGATACAGCCCAGAGAACTTGTGCGCTCGAGGCTAACTAGACTAAGTGCGCCGTCTTTAAACACGTTTTTCACGAAACTGAGTTTTTGAAATCGGTGGACACGACACCGAGGGAGATAAGGTCTCAACGGCTGAATTTTCAACATTTTTATATCCAAATTTCAAAAGATATTGTACAAATATGTACCTTTGATATGTCATATTATATTTTTTAAATATATGACTGTTCATATTAAAAAGAAAACGTAAAATTACCTTTTTATGTACCTCTGCAACAACCTAACCCCTTAACCATAACAGATGGCCGCCGATGGAGAGCGCCGCACTTAATTGGATACAAAGAGCGCTATGCCATATTACAATGTCTCCTTTCAATGACCGTAGTCTTAGAACAATACTACCGCTCTATATCATGTCAATTGAAAAGCTCCCGACCTACCATACTAAAACATATTTTTATAAGCCTCAGTTTGTACGAACACCTCTTCATTCGACGAAAACTTCTTTCCAGCGAGCATACTTTGAGAACAGCAAATAATCGACAGAGGCCAGATCTAGGAGAATACAGTGGATGCGGAATCGATTTGAAACACATTTTATCGATTTTTGTCATCGTTTTCACCGATTTGAAACACCATGCATTCATTGTCTTGGGGAAAACAGCACTTTCCTTTTCGGTGAGATCGTCTTTCAAATGGTCCAATAATGATCTAGTCGCTGTTGATGGTCTTTATTTTATCAAGGTAGTCAATAAATATTATTTAGTGCATATTCCAAAACGTGGACGCCATAATTTAGCCATTTAGCTTCGTTTTTCCACGCCTTAGAGCGGGTTCATCATATGTAGTTCACAAGGAAGAGTGCCGATTGGATTTCGGAGTAAAATGATGTAGCCATATCCCATACATTGTCTGATATCGACGCTTAAACTCGGTTTTACTAAGATCCAACATCTCCAAATACAGATCCGAACCATCAACTCCTCATTGCTTTTGGCCAAAAGTGAGCTCGCACGGGCCTCACTTTGCACAAAGCTTTCTCATAATCAAATAGTCGTGAATGATATCATCTACATGTTCTGTTGATATCTTTATAGTATCTGTTATACCGAACCACTTCACTTTATGGCCATTCAAAATTATTTTCTGAACTTTTTTGTTGTTTTCATCGGTAACAACCACTTTTGCACCACGTCTAAACAGTATCCGGAAACTCGACAAGCCTAATTTTTGTATCAGCTGTATTTTTTCCTTTCAAAAAGCAATATTTTATCAACATCCGAGACTCCTTTTTATCCGTTTTTTTCACAATAACAAAATTGCTTCACTCAAAATGATACAATTCACAAGCTAATATCCGATATCTATAGATCAGGCCTGGGACTTTTCAATTGACCTGTTAAACATCAATTAATCTATGAAAATACTCCCAACGTAAAATTCTTCATATCAATTTAGAGGGGCAAAGAGGTTCTGACATTTTATTTTCAATTAAAATTTCCCGCTTCTTAAGATAACTTTCCACCTGAAATTTTAGTTAGATAAAACAATATAGTCAAAAAACTTTGGTAGTGTTTCCGATGAAACAAGAGACAACCTCTTAATTCTTAAAGATAAAAATAGTGCTGAAAGCTTTAAACAACACTCCCAAAAATAATCAACGCAGTTACCAAATCTACATCAGAAGGCTGCAGTTTGTCAGGAAAAGAGCCCTCTCAAGAATTGTAAGACTTTGGTTCAGAATGTATGAAATAACCAAACCGTTTCTTCGAAAGGCCGAGGAAGATAAACCGACAATATTTCTTAAATCAGAATAGAAGGATCTTTACCTGCTGATGACCCGATAAGTACTGACAGAAATTGTCTGCATGTTGCCACGATAGACCAAACTTGGTGCCATGCTATAAGCGAAGGCCGTTCCCACCACAGTCGGCCCTAGGACTATCAACTCGGCGGCATTAAACAAAATAATTTTCAATCTTTTTTTCAGAAGTTCATGAGGCTCTCATGACTTCCGGTTCATATCTGGAGAGAACAGGTAATAAGAAAAGTAAAAAGAAACTGGCTGAAGCTTATATGTACAGTTTGGAACTGGTATAAGTTACTCTAAACGGTTCTTTCAACAAATCTTGAAAACATGTCGACACTTAAAGAGTACAAACCCAGCTATAGATTCTAAATAAAACTGTAGCCATTGACTCACTTACTTAACGTCTGTTTTTCCAAAGACTCTTTTTAATTGTGGTATTTAAACTTATTTATTATTAATCAGTTCGTATAGCCTGCTATGTGTGTATGTGAGTAGAAGTCGAGCTGCAAGCACCCGCAACACCCACATCCCGGGTGGGCCGATCAATTTGAAATAAATTATGCAAACCACCCTCGAATTTAAATGCTTCCAATGCAGACATCAAATTACAAATCAGTACGTCCCAGCGGATTTCGCCGCTATTACGACGCCACCTTTTGCTGCATCGGCCAAAACACAGTTCCCTATCGATTTAATTTTAACATCGAAATCAATTCACTGTTGCAGCGAATAATAATAATAAAAGTGGCGAGCGAAATTCACGCGCAGATTCCGACAATCACCGGCCGAGGAGTACCGGGTCTGAGGCGGAGCGGCAGTGCCAATACATTAGGCTAATTCAAGTCATAAATTGCACGTGGGCAGCTCGGCTATGCGCGTTTATGGTAAAATAGAAATTTCGCACTCAACCCCCAAAGCCCGAGGGAGTCCTTTGCGTGCTGCCGTTACGCCTCGGCGGACCTGACCAAAGTGAGTGTGGCCTACATACATACACGCACAGCCAGGCGTACATTTGACGTTGGAGCCACAAATTGAAAACCGGAAAAAACTTAAAATTCAATTTGTATTGATGGAGCGCGCCGGTCGGAGTGAGGCGTGCGAGAAGTTTGTGAAAAATTTTCATTTAACTAAAGCACCTGCACATTTCGCCACTCTCACACACACACACACACATGCACAGTGGACGCGTCCTGCAAAAGCGCCAGCGAATGGAGAAGGTTGAAATGCGAGAAGGCATGTAAAAAAGGTAACAAGTACCGTTAGGATTTCACTCGGCATTTACACCAATTGGAGGCAAAGCAACAAAGTGCTTTTATAACGCGGCAATTTTAAAAATTGATAGAAATTGTAGCAAAAATTGAGTGGATACAGCTACTTTGTAGACACACCAGCACAGCGAGGAATATTTAAAGAAGTTAGCGGCGGCTAGTAGTTTAGGCAGTCGGTCAGGCCTTCACCCGCAACGGCACTTCGGCATGCGGACGCAAAGAGTTGGCATTTGCAATCTCAGCATCACCTGCACTGGGCGGCGTCGAGCGGAAAGTCGGCAAACGCCGCCTAATATCGCACAACCGCAAGGCAACCGATGCAGCGGTGGACCAACCAACACACCACACAATCAAATCAACAATGCGGTCAGGCAATGGTATAGAATAGACAGAGAATTGCACTACGTCGTCATAAATCTTCTGCCAAGAACGATGAACTCTTCGGGACTTTAGAGGTATTTTTAGATTTTTTTCACAGTCCGTGTGAGGAATTGGAAGGAACTGCGAATTGTCTGTAAATTCGTTCGACTTTTCATTAGATTTCTTTACATATTTTCATCTGAAGATGGTTTAACAAATAGATGATTTAAACTGCAACCGTGTTCTTTCTTAACTTTTCGGCTTTTTTTGAACTCCTGGATCCATATTTACCCTCGTTTGAGCTCTACGACGTTAAATTGATTCTACGTATTATTATATCCTTACCCCTTTAAAAGTATGGTCTGACTGTAAATGTAATTGAGATATTAAATGTCATCCACTTAATAAAAAATTATTAATAAATCGTATAAGAATTACAAATTTTAATTACTGAATGAACGAAAAAGAAAGAGCTTAGTAAATATGTAGATACGAAAGTTTTATACAATTTTTCGGATTCGTTCTGAAAGAATGTTGAATTAAAACTTGAAGTCCTCTCTTGTCTTTAAAATCTTGGTGGATCGAAAACGTGGGATCTATTTGGAACTTTTCAAGAGCCCAAAGAGCGAAGCGATGTCTCTTGGGCGGTCGAGCGGCATCAGTTCTTTTACAAGCTGTAATTTTCACGCTTTCAATTCGTCAGTCCGAGATGCTACAAACGGCGCTGAATCGACTCTCCACTGTCTTCGTGTACACTCCCAGCTAAGGCTTCTATATTTTCTTCACTGCAAGCATAATGAATGCAGGGTCTCAAGATGAGTGATGGTGTTGCGAATAGTACGCTCAGTAGGCCGACTATGTTAACCATAAATTGAGCGAAGCGCGCGAAACATATTCTTTACAGAACGTGAATTTTCGTAATAAATATGAACGATTTGTAAACGTTGTTCAGGCGTAAGTCTTGCCATGATGAAATGTCAAACAATACTGAACAAAAATAACATGTCAGCATGGCACGACTCAATCGTGTTATGTCAAAACAATGCTATTGCTTGGATCATCCATAAGATATATGTTTAAGTATATTTCAAATAAGTTCCCATTAAATCCGCATTCACATTTTTTCCTTACAAAAAATTACTCTCTGAGGATTATATTAGCTCAAGAACATATCGCTCCACTGCGAATCTTCAGTTGCTTAGAAACTATAAAGTATGTACTAGAGAACGTCCAACTATATATAGAATAAGTATGTATATATAGTAAATACATTTTCACTTCATATACTTTGAAATACAGGAGTTGATTGCATGTGGAACCTCTTGTATTATTTTACTCTTTCGCTCTTTCCATCACATCTCTTCATACCATTTTTATTTTTCCGGTTTTTACTTTTTTTCTATTGGTTGTTATTTCCTGAGGTCAGCAGTGATAAAATGGCGATTTTTATCGCCGCAATAATATAAAATATATATATGTACCGTTATTTTTCTATGTAAAACCTGTTAGTCGAGCAATTGGAGCGTTTTCGTCGCTATAAATGTTGCTGTATTTGCAGTAAGTTAAGCTCCTTTTCAAATGCAGCAGCAGCAATCAGCTTTGTGAACTTCGTAGATGTTGTTCCAGGGCCATAGTAATTTGTTGGAGCTATTTTTATTAGCTTTAAAAGAGTTTAAAATAATTGACCTTTTCCTTAAGACCAGTTTAATTCAATTACTCGCCAATGAAAAGGCTATACTCGTAAAAGTAAAGCGAAATATCCTTCAACTTAAGTAAATATGTTTATATATTTCGGAATATACATATATATCATATAGTGCAGGAAGTTCAATTATATTTAATGTAGTATAAAGTAATAAAAAATAAATTAAATTAAAAGTGTAAAAAGTACAGCAGTATTCTGCAAAGCAACCCGCGTAAGTATAAAAGTCGGTTAATTAAACAAAAGCCTTGCTTCTTTTGGCAATTTGGCTTCAATTCGAGATACCAAGTGCACCCAGGTCCTTCTCCACCTGATCTCTTCCTCTGCTTCCTCCAGCGGGTATACATTCAGAGCTGGAGTGCTTTCATCCATACGGACGACATGACCTAGCCAGCGCAGCCACTGTCTATTAATTCGCTGAACTATGTATATCAATGTCGTCGTATAACTCGTATAGCTCATCGTTCCATCGAATGCGATATTAGCCATTGCCAATGCGCAAAGGACCAAAATCTTTCGCAGAACCTTTCTCTCGAAAACTAGTAAGCCAACTCATCAGATGTTGTCACCGTCCATGCCTCTGCACCATAAAGCAGGACGGGAATGATGACTGACATAGAGTTTCATCTTTGTTCGTCGAGAGAGGACTTTACTTCTCAATTGCTCACTTAGTCCGAAGTATCACCTGTTGGCAAGAGTTATACTGAGTTGGATTTCGAGGCTGACATTGTTGACTGGTTCCAAAGATAGACAAACTTATCTAAGAGGATGGAGTCATGTGTAGAAATTCTCGCATATGAGGAAAGTTCTTTGATTTCCATTCACTTGGGAGTGGCCAGAAACTTTTACATATGGCTCAAGTAGCTCATGACTTCCGGTCTTAGACCAAGTATCCTTTGGGTAGCCAAAGTATATCCATTTGAAGGCGAGCTAATCTGAGAAGGCGAACTATACCTCTTAAGAGTTGTTCACTGGGTTTGGGACTTCCACGTAAAAAACGCCCGCAATGAAAAGTAAGCAAAAGCCTCATTCGACTTTATTTAAAAAAAACTTTATAAGTAAGAACCAAAAGTGATGCAATATATGAGCCAGCAGCGAAAAACAATTCATCCCTTGATTCACATCTCCGCTTTTAACTTGGTAATTGAACCACGTGTGACCTCGGAAATGTCTTACCAATTACTGGTGCTTTCGCAGTGGCAGGATCGAGGTAAGCCATAAGTAGTCTTGTGATAACTAGGTCTCATGTGAGCTTGGCGATCCCTATAAGTGGAATTGTGAGCTTTTCGTTCTTAGCAAAGTCAGCCTTTTCCTAATTGTAGTGATTAAAATTTGTCTTATGAGCACTATCGTCTTACATAGTTAATCTCTCCCATAATTACAGACATTCCCATAGTAAATTAATTATTCCAGAACATAGTAAGTAAACTCTACTAAATTTATTACGTAATAAAACTCCGAGTATAACGACGCAGCATTTCAATCACCGGTTTACTTTCCAGCGAGGAACTGGCCCCAATGAAAATCGAGCTATTCGATATCCATGGCAGTGTGCACACAGTCAGAAGAGTTCAGATCAAAATAGGTGTTGATCGAAATAAATAAGAGAAAGATCTGTTCAGCACTGCAAATAGAGAGACACAGTCGTACTCAGAAAAATTTCAACACCCAGCGCAATGCAGTGAAAGAAAGATGAGAGATAAATCATAACTTTAAAGGCATGGCCGTGAGTACCTTAACATCTCTTTGTCTTCTCTCCTCTTACAACCCTCAATCTAACACTGATTTGGCAAATTTATTCGTGCATTCACTTTTGTCAAATTTTATACATTAAGACACCGAGATCTCAGCCCACGAGTTATTATTATTATTAAATTAATATTTGGCAAAAAATAAAAAAGGGTGGTGAATTGCCGGTTCGTCAATTGTTGCATCTCCAATGTTCGGCTTAAGTTCTGCCTTACAATGATGGAAAACATGGCGGAGGCATTTTTTTGTCAAATTATGACACGCTTCAAATTCTTACGTAACGGCCGTATTGATGCAATTGACAGAGGTACACATAGCATAATAACGGGCACAGCCGGCCAAAATTACTAACGAAGACAGCGGCCGAGTGAGCAGACAAAAGGCACCGCACGCAACCGCCACTGCAGCTCTCCATCTACTCAGCTCTTTTGTTGTGCTAACAATTCAATTAAATATTCGCCTTTGTAGCTTGATTATGCGGACCAGCCAGCCGGCCAGCCGGCCCATCACCAGCAAATCACTCAGGCCTATGCTAAATGTAACGACTTGACGCTGGGCGAGTTGGATAACTACGGATTACCGATGGAAGTCAGCGTCAAAGCAAACGGATTGTGCGGCAGCCGAATGGTATGTATGTAAATATCGGAATGTGAGCGTGCGCGTGTGTGTGGATATCTCAAAGAGGAGACAAAGCGTCTTGCAACAGCGGCACATTTCAAGAAAATCCACAACGTAGACAATGAAGATGAATGTATAGCTTTTTAGAAATTTTACACTTGATGGCGTCTAATGCGATTTTGTCATTTTCTAAAAGAAGCCGATGTCTTAGCCGCAGCCCAACAACTCAAGCGGCGGAGGCGGTGCGCGGACAGGGGGAAGAGAAATTCATTCTTGCGTATTTGAATAATCTTGGCTGAGCCGAGCGCAAGCATATTTCATAATTTATCTGTAATAAAACACAGCATGCAAGCAGACACACATACACACACACAACACCAACACAATCATAGTCATTTAGTTTACATAGAAATGCAAAATAAATAGGCGTGCTACAGAAGACGAAGCTGTAGAAGCCTTAAGACGGCTACAATTGCCAGTCGCCAGCGGCAGGAGCAGTTCCATTGTATTTCACGTACACATACACATGCATACAAGCATAAAGACGGAAATCAGAGCTTGGACAAGCATGACAAATTCGAATGCACGCTCATCGCCTTGCAACCGAGCGCCGACCCAGTAGGGAAAACTGGCGCCGCGACGTCATTTGGAGTTTTAATGGATTTGGAGGGTTTGGAGGAGCAGATAATCTGCATATAAAGCACTTTAAATACTTAAAAACACGTAAGTAATACTCAACCAGTGGATCCGAGGGAGAGTCTTGAGTTGGGAGTAGGTTAGGTTTAGCGGATTAAAGTTCCACACTCCGGCTTTCCATGCTTCCACATACTATAAAAAAAGTTCTAACAAACAACAATTGTGAATGGTAGTTTGGTGCTGGTCGCCAACTCAGCATGATCCTTAGATTCAGACTACTAGAACACTGCAGTATATTTAGGGATTTGGCAACCCTAGTGTTGCAAACTGGCCACTAACAACTTTATCGTAAAATTTGACATCTTTGATCTTATACATACCCGGAACGTTTTGACTTACGATCGCCATTTGTGTTGCTTACAGTAACTTAAAATATTAATTTTATTCATTCAAACAATGGAATTGGATAGCGAATATTTTCACGAAACTATTTTTTTTACAACTTTCTACGTGGATTAACTCAGCAACACTGCAACGATGAGCTTAACTAAATTTTTCAAATGCCATTTATTGCCGGTATGGTGAATTCAATCGAAGTCGCAGATCACTCCAAGGCGAATTTAGTGAAGATCAACCAAAATCAGAAGGTAAACAGCGGTCGACTGTATGATTGTTTCAGGGTTTTTCAGGAAAACCGGAAATATCGCAGCTTAACCACCAGAACATCGCAGAATATTAAATACTCAGTAGTACACAACCATTTTTTTGACAGTTGTCTTTCAAGAAATTAGGAAAACTAACCACCAAATACGGACAATGCGGACAACATCGACTCAAACAACCGCAATTTTGCGTGTCATATCTTCGGTGAACCAGGCAAGAATCTGTATTAGCCAACTCAACAACTTTGGAATACTTAGATCCAAAACTTCAAAGATATACATACATATAAAGACCTTTCCATCCATTTTTAAAAGTTCTTATTAACGCAAAATACCAGTCGGGATGTCCAGAGGTGATGCTTTCGATCTCTCTCGGGATCAACTCTCTAACGTAACCCAGCCTGGCAGTGGTCTTAGATAGTTGCTGACGTTTCACAATCTTTCGATCCTAAACAAATGTGTAACTATATTAATAAAAGAAAGCTTTTTTTACTAACACGGTTTGTATTTAGTTGATCGCAACGTAAGAAGAGGTCTACATGCATTTCGAAGCAATATACTTTTCCCCTGATTTCTATTTTATGTATATGAAAATATATTAGTTGTACATACATACATACTTAGACGCACAAAAGCGCAGCAGGTAGCGTTTCTCCAAGTGTCTTACGAGCAACCTGTATAGAGAGACAGCGTGCAGCTTGAAACCGACTGTGCAACCAACTGTGCATCCAGCTTGTTATATATTATTATTTATTTATGCATCATTACTTGTTCCCCACCTTTATCATATTCCTATTTCCTTGCTGTCACCCGAGTAGACAGGTAATAACAAAGTTTATGAAGTTCTCCTTGCCAATAAGCAGGAGGCGTCTGCTTTTTGTCAATAAATTACTTTAATAGATTTTTTTTGATTTTTCTTTTTGCAATAAGTAAATTATTGCTTGCTCTACTTGGTCCTTAGTATGCACTTTATGTTTTTGTAATTCTACAAAAATACAATTGAAATAAAGTTAAAGCAAAATGCGCGGAAAACCTTAAACATTTATACGTATGACTCGAAAATGAAGGATTGAGTTGGTGCGCGAATATACTCTGTAGAGTTAGGCATAAGACAGCCTTTTTGCCTGACCACTACAGTTTATCTCACGCAGAGGTCTTTCCTATTACTAAAGCCGCGGAGCTGTCATCTAATGCACCTGCGGGTAAATCCAAAGTCAACATCTACGTAGACAGCCAAGCAGCTAACATCTGAAAATGTGATCAACATCATTGACTATAAGACGACCTTGACAGAAGCGTGGTAAAGAAAATCAAAACCCAATGGAATGTATACCTGGGTGCCAAACAGCAAAAGTCATGTGCAAAACGATAGATCAGAAGTACACAAAATTCCTATTGGCTCGGGATAGAAGAGACTGTAGGAACACGCCCGCAGAATGGGGCTGACAGATCGAGAAGACTGCAAGAAATGTCTAGAGCAAGGCACCAGGAAAACTGTGGAGCGTCTTTTGTGACTACGCTGTAAGCATCTAGGGTTCCCACTTTATGATACACGTTAGGAGGTATCAATTGTGAGGCCGCAGAGTCGGTTAAAATTCGGCACCAAGCACAGGCATCCTAAAAAATGACTAGTCCTCATGGACCTAATAACTGAACGCTATCTGGTATCGCATAGCACCAGAACTGCTTCATGCGTGACTCATTGGCGTAACAGACCAATGAAACCTAACCTAAAACAAACATTGAAACGCAGCTCCACAACACTGCAATAAGGAGATTGGAACTGGTCTTATTTTCAAAATCGAGATCACTCTACATCCACAATTTGTTATAAAGCAAGGTAAGTGTACCCACTTACTAACAATTTTCAATGAATAAGAGGTTGCTTATTGCCAGATGTTCTCAATCGTTATGTTATTTAATGGAAGGATTTAGTTTTCTTAAGGTTTAAATTTTGTTTCTGACAGTGCTGGAGTTGTAACCACTAAATACTAAATGCTGTTTAATGAAAGCTTAAATATGATAAGTATCAACAAATTTTACCCAGACTGTCAAAAAAAGTTACTTTTGTTGGATTCGGCGGATCTTGAAACACCCATATATTTGACTGCTGTTTACATTCGGGCTTATAAGCGCAAATCCATGATTCGTCACTTGTTACGATGCCGTAGACGTGTTTCGTTGCATCGCTATCGTATTTTTTTAACATTTCCCTGGAGTTTTTCTTTTTGAGTCATCGACAAATTGTGTGGGATCCCACATGAAAAAAACAATTTTCTGCAATCAAATGTCCATCGAATATTGAATTTACGCTGGTTACGCTAATGCCCATAGTTGCCCAATCTCAATATAGGTCACAAGACGATCTTGCGCTACCAGTTTGCGCATAACACCAATCGTTTTCGGAAAAACAACTGATTTTGAACCACCTCTACGAAATTCGTCCTGGAACAATCTAGGATCTTTATTGAAACTGTAAACGATACAAAAAGCGCTCGTATGTCACAACGTTCTGAGTGTGTTTAACATCAAAAATGTCAAACTTTACGACAAAGTTGTGAGTTGCCAGATTGTAACACAAGGTTGCCAAATCTCGAGATACTAAAAGGCAACACACTCGTTATCTGATTTAAATCCGTTCAGTTTCATGTTCATCTTGTAGTATTTCACTTATAAATTTACCTCTGCAAATAAAATTTGAACAGTAGGCAACACTCCTTAAAATATTATTAACCTTCCTAAAATCGTCAGCTTTTGCTTGCAATAAATTATTAAATTGAAACGAAAAAAAACTAATTTAAAATTAAAAATCAAACATTTAAGAAAAGTTTTAACTTTTTAAAAACTTTCTTAAATTTTTGCAATAAAGGATTAAAGTGAAATAAAAAAAAACATAATTAAAAGTAAAAAAAAAAACTAGCAACTAGTGGCAACTCTTTCCAAAAAATTTTACCAGAAAACTTCCTTAAAATGAGAAACGCACTTTGTTTTAGTGATTCTTAAAAATTTCAGTTTCTTAAATTTTAAACACAGGTGGCAACATCCAAATATTTTATTTTATAGTAAGCAAATATTAAAGGAATTGACATTAAGCAGTTTAAATATACTGCACTTAACTTTTCCTAAGATCCATTCCATTCGGTGCGACCGTGACGAGATTTCGTTCCGCAACAAAATTTCGTTGCAGTCGGCCCAATTTGTTACAGCGCCTAAAGAAATTTGTCATCTAAACAGAGAGTTTTTCTTCATTAAGTAAGAGTATAGGGGAATCTCTCATCCGAGGCTATTTTGTCCTTTTCCTTGGGGATGTTGTTTTAAGTGACGGGTCCCAAACACAGTGCACAATCCTGATGTGGGTTGCTTCGCCTTCTCACTTTATCTCGCCTTCAAACGGATATTTTATAGCTACTCAGAGCATACTTGGTCTAAGATCGGAAGCCGTGAGCTACTTGAGCCATGTGTAAAAGAATCGTTTCTGGACACTCCCAAGTGAATGGCGCTCATGAGAACACATAGCTCCATCTTCTGTATAAACTGACGTTGAGCAATACCAAAAGCTCCGTCAGGAGCGGGAAGACCTCTCCCGAACCGTTCGTTTTCAAAGGAGTTTTCAGACAAGGCGACTTGCTAGCGTGCGACTTCTTCAATTAACTCCTGGAGAAAATAATTCGTGCTGTAGATTTTAATTAAGGAGGTACAATCTTTTACAAGAGTGTACAATTGCTGGCGTACGGTAATGATATCGATATCATTGGCCGTAACAACCGCTCCGTTAGTATTGCTTTCTCCAGATTGGATAAGGAAGCGAAGCAAATGGATCTAAGGGTGAACGAGTTCAAGACGAAATATTTCCTGTCTTCAAACAAACAGTCGTCGTCGTCGAAATCCAGAATAACTCTTTCCAACAGGTGCTACTTCGGACTGAGTAAGCAATTGTAAGTAAAGCCTCTCTCGACAAATAAAGGCCAAATTCTATAAGTCACTCATCACCCGCGTCTTGCTATATGTTGCAGAGGCATGGAGGATGACAATTTCTGATGAGTCGGCGTTTACGAATCTTCGAGAGAAACGTTCTGTGGAAGATTTATGTTCCTTCGCGCATTGGCAGCGGCGAATATCGTAGTAGACGGAGAGATGAGCTATAGGTGATGCACGTCGACATTGACATAGAGCCTAGAGATTAATTAAAAGACAGCGGCTACGCTAACTAGGTTATGTCATCCGTATGGATGAAAACACTCCAGCAGAATCATATGAAGCGGAAGACCTCCAGTCTGTTGGAGAGATCAGGTGGAGAAGGACCTGACTGTACTTTGTTACTCGAATTGGCGCCAAATAGCGAAAAGAAGAAACGACTGGCGCTCTGTTCTTAACTCAGCTATAACCGCGTAAGCGATGTCTACGCCAGTAAAGAAGAAGAAGTAATCGTAAGTAACATAGTAGAATGTTCATGAAATTTCGAAATCAAAGTATTAAATTTTAGATTCATCGACATTTTCAACATGCTTCATTTATTTATTTAAGTGTTTGCAATTACTTTATTGTCCGTTCATGTCAATATAACACATTTAGAGCAAATTTTGATTCACTAACGCTTTTCAAGCCATTCTTTTGTAACTTAACTTTTAACTGTCATAATTGCGCTTGAATACTGAGAATTTCGAATAATTACACATGTCAAAATGCTTTTATTCAATATTTCAATGAGCAATTGTTGGCATTTCTGGTGGAAATTCATCATTTCATATTCACATTTTCTTTGAAACTACTCGTATTTAAGTTTATATACTTATATACATATATATGCGTATGCGTGTGTGCTTTTGTTTTCCTGCCCGCTTGGCCGGCTGCCGCTTGGAGAGCAGCGGGCTATTTGCATTATTTCAGCTTGTTTGCACATCGCCCCTCATAATTAAGTAAATAATAATGCTCGAACAAATTAATCGAGTGTAAAATATGGACAAGGAAATTAATTTCGAAATTTACAGTGTTTGGTATTTGCATATGAAAAGTGAATATAAATAATTAAAATTGACATTTTGTGGCAACGCTGTTGAACGTCTCTAAAAGTCAGCATAAAAGCCAAGTGCCAGTTAATTGGCCAACCGGGCGAGTAAGTGGCGGGCTGGTAGCTGCTTGACGCCCCTTGAAACAAAAGTTGACCGGTCGAAAGTCCAGTTAATAGTTCTTCGCAGTTCATTTATTATGTATTACCATAAACAAGAGCACACAACATGAACCCTCATCAAAGAAATTAAGTATTATATGTATGTGTTTGAGATGGTGTGTATGTGTACATATCCTTGTGCGGATGAAGGTCAATGAAATAACTCGATTTTGGGATTTTCTTTGTAGCTTTTAAGATTTCTTTTTATTTTTCTTTTACAACAAATAGTCAAACTATTACACACTGCCTTACTTTATTTTCGATCTTAAGCTGTCGCTCTAGGTGGATCATTATTACCACTTTTGAGAGTCTTAGATATCAAAAAAAAAAAAAAAACGATTAGGTTGAAAACAAACAATAATATAATCCGAGTGCTTCCTGAGGTAATATAGTATAATAAAGGATATTCATGTATGTAAGAAGAAGTCTATAAAACACCGCTTTTTCATTAGCAGCCAATCATTAGAGAACCTTGCCTAAACATTGCGCGCCCCTAGTGCCCCGATTTTCAGAAACAGAAATCCAAAATGATGTTTTATATACACTACTCACGCTATCCAGATCATCGAAGTACAAATTGCTATTCCCCATAATAATACGGATTTTTATAGCACTGACTACGGCATCTACTAAAAATTTTTTTTTTTCAAAGTTTCAAACCTGTGATCAGGCGATTTTTAGCTGTGACATACACCATGGTTACCTCTTTTTTCTTTTTATTGATATTAGTAGAGTTCATCACACATGATTAAAGAATGGGCTTTAATTAATAAAAGAACTCCAGCACTTGGACAGCTGTCAATTAATTAATTGCGATGTCAGAAAACTCCTAGACTTGACCCACATCTAGGAGTTTTGCTCAAAAGTAGGAGTATGGAAAACATGCTTTGATCACAGGTCTGTTGGGGCAAACAGTTTCTATTCAAACCAATTTGCTTATACCATTGAAGGTGTGATGTCCAGAAGATGTCGATTTAGAGAAAGTTTCGTAATCCAGAACATTACGCCGCAGTGATTCTAACTAACTTTTCGAATAGTACACCTATATCTAAAGAACAATAAACCTTAATGAAAGCAAGTACTTCAAAGGACATATTATATTCATTCTGAGCAAGTTTTTGTGGTTGACCATATTGGCCGCATGGATACAGCAGAGCTCATCACCTTCACAATTTTCAACGATTCCGGCATGAGCACGAACACACACAAGTCTTATCACTCATTGCAATTAATAAGAAGACCAAGGCTGGAGAGTCAGTCTCATTCTTTGATCTAAGTGTTAGGGTATTTTTAAATAAATAAAATATCACTTAACTTATATATTTCAATTGAAAATCTTAATGGAATTGACGCTGGCTTCTGAAACACATTATGTGTAGTGTTTACATGTAGTTATGTAATATAATTGGATAGTTTTAACAGGTATACAAAATTTACTATATAAAACTTGCTTTGACGCTGTCACCTGGCAATTAAGTTAAGTGCACGAACATATTTATGACTTAATGGAGTATTCTTTATTACTTCTTCTTAGGCAATACGAGCACATGAGCTTGCCTGACCTCGAATATTTTTGTGATTTATATTTAGAAACAAGAAAAAACTTCCACCGGAAGTAAATATTGCCAACAAATAATTGTATGTATGTATTTATAGAAGTTGTAATTTGGAATTCGTTGCCGTAAAAATAGAAAACTGTTGTGTGCGCCAGTGCGTATGACTAATGATTGAAAGTGTCGCGTGTGCCAGCTCTTTTTGTATAGATAAATCAAGGGTTGGAGCCTCCAAATAAGCGGTATGCTTATCATTTACTGATTTTAGTTTGGATTGAGCGCAACAGTTAGAATTTTTTGTGCCAGAAAAAAGTAATTAAAATGAGTATTTTACCGCTGATCGCGTGTGTCCTGATATCTGCGTTATATCCAAACAACACCGAAGCTGCGAACATATTAATGATAACGCTTGGAGGCACCAAGTCACATAAGATACCGTTCTTGGCGCTAGCTCATGGACTCATACCCAGGTAAGTAGGAAGTATTTTGTGAGTAATTCCAAAGTATTTAAGAAGTAATTGGAAAGTTAAGAAGGAAGTAATTGAAGAATAATTAAGTAATTCAAAAGTAAGAAGTAATTTGAAAGGTAAGAAGGAAATGATTTAAAAATAATTAAGTAATTGAAAAGTAATTAAAATGTGTTTTAGAAGTATTTCAGTTATAGAAAGTAATTTAAAAGTAATGGAGTAATTGAAAAGCGGTGGAATAATTAAAAAGTATTTCAAAACTATTTGAGTTATAGAAGAATAATTGAGCAATTGAAAATTAGTTAAGTAATTCAAAACTATTTAAGAATTAATTGAATTATTGAAGACTATTAAAAAATCAGATGCACTTAAAATTATTATTCTGTTTTTAATAGGGAACATCAAATTACTTTTGTCAGTGGCTTTAAATCTGCTGCTGTACACAAAGGCTTAGAAGAGGTGGCACCAGGACAGCTTTTTGACTATATACAAGAAAACATGGACTTGGATTTGGTTGGTGCGCGTTTTGATGGAAAACTGCCGTTAACACAGTGGCAAGCTCTACGCTATCCGGCCGGGGTGAAGATCTAATTCAAGATTCAAGATCAGTTGTCATTTCACATTCTTTCCCGCAGGCCTGGCGGAGTCTTCTGAGTGATACTGCAACAATCCACTCGCTGCTTTCGAAAAGCTACGATTTAACCATTTTCGACGGCGCTTTTCCCGAATGCGCACTCGGTTTAGTACATCGATTGGGCGTGCCATTCAGGTACATCAACGGGCAGCTTGTCTTTGGCTGGCAATCCGAATGTGTCCCACCGCATGTTTTCATCACATTGACTCATTCCATGAATTTCTGGCAACGCCTGCAAAATATTTTTACTCATATCACGGCGGAACTCCTATATAAGATGAGTAAATATTTACACTTTTGAAAATTTTCAGACGCCTACAGAAAAAAGGGAGTCGATTAACTTCCTAAGCTGCTGTTGTCATTTAGCTTAAGCAGTGGAAACATTATTACCTTCAGTAGTGAGGAACTATATGTTATGCCGTTAGTTTTCACCTGGCATTCCTACCCTCTAGACCCAGTGAAGTTATCTCTTATGTAATTGAAGAAGAAAACAGTAGTTATCGCAACCTTCCATTTAATACTTCTTCGAATCTATTTGAAACTTGAGCAGGAAGTCTAAAAATCTAGAATATAAACTATTTATAATTCCAGTATTTCACCGCACAAGTACACGCTGTACTGCAAACTTACTTAGACCGTCTTTTGCAGCACCCTACATACTGGGACGCAACGTGTCATTCATACTACAGAAAGGGCAAGCCAGTGTGACCTACCCACGCCCCTAATATCCAAATGTAGCCGATATCGCTTGCATATATTGTCACCCAGTCAACAAACTACCGCAGGAGCTCGAGCATTTTATGTCGTCTGCGCCGACGGGTGTCATCTACTGCTCAATGGGCTCATCGGTGCGCGCTGCCAATATGTCAGCGGCTTAACGCTTGGTTACCGCAGCAAGACACACTCGGCCATCGGCGTCTCAAAGCCTTCATCACACACGGCGGGCTTACTAAGCATGTACGAAGCGATTTATCATGCGGTACCAGTGATAATGCTGCCCGTCCTCTGCGATCATGATGTGAATGCGGCAACGGCAGTCGCCGATGGCTATGCCATACAGCTAACACTCGACGTCCAATTAACTGCCGCGAGGTTACAGCGTGCCATTTATGATACGTATATTAAACACAACGGTAAATATAGGCGCGCTGTTAGGTGAGTTCAGTTATGGATATTTAATGGAGTTATGCTGTATTAGTTCATATTAAAACATTCTCCGTCCACAGAGTCTAACGCGCACTTTTGCTTGATCAGCTAATGTCACCACTAGAGACCGCAATCTTTTGGACTGAATAAACTCTACGCCACCGCGGCGCACACCACTTACAGCCACCTGCGCGCGACTTCAGGCAGTTTTCCAAATCTTTTCTAAATATTTTCAATAACTCCACATTTGCTCCGCACGCTCACCTCGCACCCTCTTCACTTACCACTTATTGGATGTGATCGGCGCCTTTGCTCTGGGTCTGCTGCTGTTGATTGTTCTCCTCGCCGCTCTGCTGAAGTGTCTGCGCCATCTGTTGTTCGGGGACAAAGCTGAAAGAGATTGAGTGCTTTGCGCACGGAATGCATGTTGTCGTGCACAAAGTGCTAAATTAAAAGCGAACAAAAGCCAGCCATTCGCAGGTTCCCCCAAATGTATGGCATTGTAATGATTTGAAAATAGAAATATTCCATAATGCAGAATTCCCACACGTCTTTTGAAAATGTTGTTGGTATTTTTTAATTTGGCGCATTTCGCACATAAAGCACCGCTCATCCGACTCCGCTGCCCTTCTTCGGTATTTGATAGCAGCACCTTGCCCCGCTGGAATACTTGCTTAGTTCATTTGCTGTCAAGTCAACGCACGCTTCAGGAGTGTTTTGGCCGCTCAGCCATCTCCGCACGAAAAGAGGTGTGAGGGGGCAAGCGCGTGGGACTTATTGCAATTGTGCGTTCGTTTCCACAATAAATATTACGGGCATGTCGCACATGTCAAAAAGGGAAAAATGTGGCACGCTGCTGCGGCGCGGTGTGGAGTGTTGGTGTTAAAATTACATAACTGGAAATTGCTGGAGTGCATTATGTTGTATCACATCAACGAGTGTCATCGTCTCCTGCTGTTATATACAACTCTCTTTTCTTCACTCACACACACACACATACATGCACGGGCAGACACTGCAATCGCTATGATAGGAGTAAGTTAAATTGCTGGATGATTTCATAGTAGCCGTGCCCTAAACTTCTCGGAAACTTAAAAGGCAATTCACCAATTGTATAGGCGAATGAGAGTAATTTTTTAGTTGTTGTTGTAATGGTAAGGATTAGCTAAGTTGCCGTCAACGTCATCTAAAGGTAGGCGCAAGAAACGTGCTGTTTCGACAAAAGGGAGAGGGGTGTGCGATGAGTAGCGTTTGTGGGGCATGCAAAGAGAGGGCCAGAGTCATGAGGAGACTCATTGCACGCAGGACATGTATTAGATACCTTGAGCTCTATTCTGGATAAATAGGAGTTTAACCATCTGCAGTATCCATAACGAAGCTGCGCAAGGATCAATTTCGTTTCTCACGGCAACTCGAGCTCTTCGTGTGCAATGGGCGGTGGTTTGACTCCAAGGACACCATTCACTGAGAGGGAGTCGGTGAAGGTGTTGATGGCTCCACTTTTAATGGCGAAGTCTGGTCGGTGTATTTTTTGATGTCGTCGACGTAATTGAGGAATGACCTCTTGTTGCTCCTACGAGGCGCTTCCGCTCTAAGCAAGAATACCTAACTACATTAAAACTCACAGTCGCCAAAAATATACAAGTATAGTATATCGCACTTTTAGAAAAAATATAATATGATAATGTGTCAAAATTGTGACTTCGAGTTGATGACAAATCAATTTTTAATTTTTCTTAGTTTTTTCATTGATTCGGAAGCTAGCTATATCCGGAAAACAGAACTTCCGATGACACTCAATCTAACCTTAAACGATTACTCTCAAACATGCAAGAAATAATAGGAATCTTAGACGCGAAAATTTTCCCATAAAAACTGTGCCCAAAAAATAAGGTGACATTGTATTTATTTTGAAAATTCTTTATTTATTCCTTCCAAATCAATTTCAATCAATTTCATCCCCTTCAAAGTAATCCCCTCCCGATGCAATGCACTTATGCCAACGGATTTTCCAATCTTCGAAACACTGGTTGTAGTCACTTTCCGGGATGACCTTCAGTTCCGTCTTCGCTGCGGCTTGAATCTCCTCTATCGTATAAAAACGGTGTCCCCGGAGCGGTCTTTTGAGCTTGGTGAACAGCCAGAAGTCGCACGGCGCCAGATCAGGTGAATACGGTGGTTGCGGAACGATATGGGTTGAGTTTTTGACGAAATGATCACGAATTACGAGGGCACTATGGGATGGTGCATTATGGTGGTGTAAAAACCAAGAACTATCTTTCCACAATTCCGGCCTTTTTAGGCGGATAGCGTTACGCAAACGACGCATAACGTTCAAATAATATTCCATGTTGACTGTTTGACCGGTTGAAAGGAATTCATAATGCACAACACCACGATAATCGAAGAAAACAGTCAACATGACCTTGATTTTTGAGCGACTTTGGCGCGAGTTTTTTGGTCTCGGCTCTCTTTTGGCACGATATTCGCTCGATTGATCGGTTGTTTCGGGGTCGTAAGCATAGATCCAAGTCTCATCGCCAGTTGTAATGCGTTTCATGACACCCTGGTAGTCGGAAAGCATCGTTTCACACACTTCAACGGGACGCCTTTTTTCCAAAAAATTCAATATTTTTGGTACCAGTCGAGATTTGACGCGCTTGAGGCCCAAAACATCCTTCAAAATGGTATTGGCTGAGCCTTTCGATATGCCAACTTCATAAGCAAGGTCTCTAATTGTTAGTCGACGGTTTTTCAACACGAAATCTTTGATTTGTTGAACGTGAGCTTCGTCGGTTTAGGTTGATGGTCACCCTGGACGCTCTTCGTATTCGACACGTTCACGGCCGGCTTGGAACTCACTATACCACTTGTAAAAATTTTTTTTTAGACATAGCCTCATCGCCAAAGGCTTTCTGCACCATCCTCAACGTATCCGCAGCAGAAAATTAATTCCGTAAACAAAATTTAATGCAAATTCTTTGTTCAATAAATTTCGACATCGCAAAAAACGAAAAACTCCCTTTTAGCAGCTCATAAAACGACACGTATCTCAAACACTAATGAATATTTTGACATGAAATTTGACATAAATGTGACTGACAGTACTACCAACCCAAAAAAAAATAATTCTCTAAATCCTTCGACGTGAGCAGTTTAAATTCAAATGTCACCTTACTTTTTGGGCGCAAAATATGGTATATGTAAATTTTATAGGGTCTCCGATAGGTTCCTTCTAGGTGTTATAAACTTCGTAGCAAACTTAAAATACTGAGGGTGCTCGCACCATACCACTTTTGGAACCGCTGGCTCCCAACAAATCAAGTTGATTTACGCTGACGCCGTCTGGTTCGCGGTAGTCGTCACTCATTCAGTGATGGTTGACATTGGCTCTTATTCGCTACAACAAAGATTACTTTGTTATTTGTTCTGTAGAAATATAGCTCTGAGCCGACGAATTTTTTGTCATTCTGAAAGCTATGTTGTAGTATTTTGAATGATGTTGATGTCGTGCAACTTAGGAGATTAATGGCTATGAGTTCATAACTGAAAGGAGCTTTACTAGATATTAGGTCGTACTTCGCTCCTTATGGCACTGAAGTGTCCTTATTTCACAGAACCTCATGGGCCAATAAACTGCAAGGTACCTCAAAATATCAGAAAAGTTTTATAGAAGGCTGATTTTAAGCCAGTGGCGAAGAAAGAATCTTAAGAAGTGTAATTTTGAACTTTTACACGCTCCGAACTATCGAACTCACTCAACTGGAACAGTCGCAAAAAATTAAAGAGAAACGTGAAAATAAATAAACATATCTAGAGACGAATACAAGCGTGAGTATTAAGGACACACCTAAGGTGTTATCACCCTCTTTATGACTTGTCAAAAAATTGCATCGATGTCATTGTGCAATGAAACATAAATGTCACAATGACATTTGCAATTTGATGTGGTTGTTGCAGCCACTTGATTGCGGCTTGCTACGAAATGTGCGGACGCCGACTGAGCGTAGAGATGGAGAAAGATGCGAGCGAACGGTTGCGTTGCACACCATGGTGTTAGCATTCGATTGAGTGACAGCCGCAGGATATAACACTAACGCTGTGGTCCGAGCGCTGATGTGACGGTTGCGGGGGGGATCGCCAAAGCGATTTTTATTACACATAAATAAGTGAGCATCATTCAACAATTCAATCAGTATGACAGCGAAACACGGCAACAACTACTCATACACATACACACACACCAATACAAACATGCAAGCATGCAGCACAAAAGCAATAGCAACAACTGTGAGCTGAGGATTGCAATGGCTGTCACACCGTTCCAATACGTCGAGCATATCAAGATGTCATCCACCGGCGCTGGTATTTGTGTGTATATATATATGTATTGGTTGTATGTATGTAGATGCGTGTGATTTGTGTGCGTACTTTATGCGTTTCAATAAATTCTGCTATAAATCGAGTGTGGCATGTCTTGTGTTATTAGAAGAATCGGCGAACGGTCGGATGCACTGAAGTGGAAGGTTTAGTTTTCAAGCAGTCATATCGATAGCACCACCAGCAGCAAAATAACATTGTCATCGCAGCGCAGAGAAATAATATGAAGATTGAAATGCATGTATTACTTGCTGTGCAACGGTGGAGGACGCTTGCAGTTGCTAAGCTCGGTGGCAACGACCTTAGTCGCTGGGTTACGTGAGCTCTGGAGCTGCGCGCTTGCCAACCGCTTAAGAAGATAGAAAGAATAAGCGAAACAAATGATGATTAGACTGAATTCTGTAGAAAATGGTGTATAAAAATATAAATGTCAATTTGGTAGCGGCTCCGGTGAATAATTAGGATTTACACCGTAAGTCAACAAAAAAAAGCAAATAAATGCAATAAACAAGAAAAACCGTTAACTTCGGTTGCACCCTTCACAAATATAAAAGGTTGCTTTCAAGAACTTGATTCCGTATGATCACTTTGAATAGCAGCAATATGCTATAGTGGTCCGATATCGGCGGTTTCGACAGCTTTTCAAAAAAAATCGCTTGCAAAATTTCGGTATCTCAAAAACTAAGGGACTATTTCGTATATATGCAGACAAACGTACAAGCAGATGGATATGGCTATTGGCTCAGCTCATCATGCTGATTATTTATATTTTATAGAGTCTCCGACCAACCGGTGTCTCAGAAATGTCTCCTTTGTGATTACCTATTGACTTACTGAAATGCCTTTAATTTTCTAATTACTAAATTTTAAAATGAAAAAGCATACTTTTAGGCAGGTTCTGTTCACAGAACGTGACAGCTTCAAATATTTAGAAACATTAATAGTATTTTGGAGTTAATTTGGTTTCATGCTCATAACAGATTGATCGTGTTTTGATAGATGGACGACACATCTTCAGTGTCCTTGACGTATGTGCGCTCCGAGGACCTAACATAGATTCGAACCACTATCTTGTTGTAGCGAAGATACGCGCCCGCCTCTGTACAGCAAAGCACGCCCCTCAACAAACACAGAGAAGGTACGAGGTCGAGAAGCTACTATCACAACCGACAGCGAAACGGTTTTCTACTCGGCTTGCACTCCTGTTCTCTGAGAGCATTCATGTCCAACTCGGTATAAGGGAATTTTGAAACAGCATTTCAAGCTCCTTATGAACGGCTGCACGCGAAACCATTACTTTTCGGAAAGATTAAAAGAACAGCTGGTACGATGAGGACTGTCGTGCCAAAGAGAAGAGAAAGTAGACCGCCTACCTCGCAATGTTGCGAACGACCACAATACAAACGGTGTGGGATAGATACCTAAAGTTAAAGAGGGAAGTGAGACACATGTGCTGACAAAAAAGAAAGAGGCCGAAATGAGGGAGTATGAAGAGCATGAAAGGCTAACCGACAGGTGTAATGCTCCAAAATTCTTCGAAAATATGCGGTGACTAACGGAAAGTTTTAGACCGGAGCATACTCTTGTAGGACCCAAAGTGGTGATCCAGTCGTTGCTAATGTACAAAGCATACTGAAGTCATAAATGGAACGTTTCGACAGCCTGCTGAACGGCAGCGGAACTGCCTTTATGCCGCTATGTGTGAATTTGGTATCCCTCAAAGCTAAAGCTACATCAGCATCAGGAAGGACAGACAAGGGAACTCACTAGCATATGGCTTCTGCAAGCAATTGCTACAGAAAATAATTCGAGCTGCAGATCTGAATAGAAAAGGTAGAATATTCTTTAAGAGTGTACAGCTCCTGGTGTATGGCGATGATATTTATGTATATCATTCCCCTCAACAACCACGCCGCCAGTTTTGTTTCTCCAGACTGGATAAGGAAGCTAAGCGTTTGGGTCTGGTTGTGGACGAGGACAAGACGAAATATCTCCTATCATCAAACAAACAGTCGTCGCAATCACGACTTGGCTTCCACGACACTGTTGACAGTTCTAACTTTGAAGTCGTAGATAATTTCGTTTATCTTGGAACCAGCATCAACACCAACAATAACATCAGCTGTGAAATCCAACGGAGAATCACTCTTGCCGACAAGGTTCTGTGGCTTAAATATAGTTTTGTTTTACTAATATTAGTTTCTCAGTAAGAAGAGCAGTCACAACACCGTTTCTGGGCTAGCTGATCTCGAGTAGGGATGATTCATTCTCATACATATAGTTTTAGAACTTTTCGAGATCTGTGGATAAGTTTGTTCTCAGGAGAGACGATCAGGTTATTTGTGGTTAGCTACAGATGGGACAGATAACTGATAATTAAAAATAGTTTTTTGGAGGTGTTTTAACTTCAAAATAGTGAAATCACATTTAAAAATTAAAAATAACAATCGATTATAATTTTTTCCAGTGTTTCAATCATAAGTTGTATTCAAAACAATTATTATGTAATATAGCAGAGCTTTTATAAGCACAATCAATGGCAATGCTATGTAAAGCTCAACAAAGAGCTTTTGCGTTAAGCTTTTCCAAGCGTAGCTTTAAACGACACAAGCTCAAACGCTCTCTCAACTGCTACTACACAAGCATACAACTATGTTAACACTCCAGACACTGCACAGCTCCAGAGCCAATAGCTATTGCCAAACAGCTGTCCAATTTATTGCCATTGTTCTTGGCAATATTTTTGAGCAGGCTTTTTTATCATGATAACTTAATGCGAAAAATGATCGAGCAATCATGTACGAGCTATAGAAACGCTAAATATATTGAAGATAGAAGAGAACACCTAAATTTTGGATACATCCGTTTTCATTATTATGTACCCGTAGACTTCATTATTGGAATGCACTCCTCCTGAAAGGTACTCGTATTGTAACGTAAGACGGAAAAGTAATTCATAATTTTTGCAGAATGTCATTTGAGCACATTATTAGAAAGGTTTTGAAAACTCCAGCCCATAAACCCTTAAAATGTAAGAGTTAATGACTTTTTTTGTTTGATTTTAAACGATTCTTTGAACCGAAATATGATGAAGGCTAACAACTGAAGTTTGAACTAGAATACTTTGCAATAGGGTTTTAATTATTGGACCAGTAGAGCTCGAATTCCATTCAGTCATGACGTCCGAATGAATGAAAACACTCCTGCTCTGAGAGTATGCGGGAAGTAGAGAAAAGAGAAAGAGGAAGACCTCCATTCTTTTAAAAGTATCAGGCGGAGAAGGACCTGGCTACACTTGAAATCTCCAATTGGCGCCAAACAGGAAAAAGGAAGAACGACTGGCGCGCTGTTGTTAACTCGGCTATAACCGCGAAAGCGGTGTCGACGAAAATAAAGAAGAAGCGCACGAGGGTCAGTAGAGATTGCCTTTAAGAAACTAACCAAAAATTTCCGAAATGTTTACAGAACCAATACTAGTTACATTACTAGATACATATAAGCAATACGTAGTCTCCACTGGCAATATTGCTAGCAATGCAGGCTGCTAGACATCAACTACTGCCTATCCAGATAATGTGACGAAAAGCTAAACGAGAATAGCAAGAAATGACGATCAAAAGCTCTGCACCACACGCTTGTTGTTGTAAAACTGAAACCAACTAAGAGCTGTTGAAAGCGCTGGCGTGCTAGCGGCGTGTTTTGCTAACTATACACTTGATTAGCCAGCAGGCGCTACGCTACAGCTATTGAATTGTTTGTATCTGTGTGTGTGTGTAGATTAAGTGTTGGTAACACGCGCAACGCCAATTTTATTTACAAAACGCACTCAACACACTCTTTGCACAAAACCAGTTTGGCAATAAAAGCTTCCACTTTCAATTGGAATGAGGTAAGACATGCGATCTTTCGAATCTCAGCGCACACATTTGAGCGAAAAGGCAAAGCGAACGGTTGGGCTGCGCGAAAGCAAAAAACGGTGTGCAAATTAAAGCAAATAATACAAGTAACAAAATATTTATACAACAAAAAAGCGAGAAAAATTTTACAAAAATATTAATTTGCATAATTCGGCGCTGAGTGAAGACACGAACAACGAAATGTAGCAAAGCAACATTTTAAAAAACATAAAAAGCAAAAAAAAATTAAAAATAATTGTTGTTAGGTACGAAACAAAAACTGGTAACATAAGTTATAAAAGCGTTTAAAAAGTTTATAGATTTTTCGAAAATTATAGACAGCGAGCGACAAGTGATCGACGCACAGTGTGCGCTAAAAGTAAACAAACATTTCTATTTCTCTAGAGTCTGCGATTTGGTGCAAAATTCAACGGTGAATTATGCGTGCGACAACAAAAACAATAACTAATTTGAAAATCACAAAAACCAAAAAAACTTAATGAGGAAATTTTTAATCAAAATTGTATGTAATTATTGAAATTGAAAAAGTCAACTGAAGAAGCGACAAAACGGAGATAAGAAAATACACAGCCAAGTCGCCGTTGTTTTGTACGAGCCAGTGTGCGTGTGTGGTGTGTTTGTGTGTGCCATTATTACGAGCGCAAATCGTAACGCGCCCAAATAAGCTATCGCAACAACAACAACAGCAACAATAATGCGATTAACTAGAGCGAGTTGCGCAAGTGATAATTGAAGCACCAAATAAAAAATAAAAAAACGCGTAAATTTAATAAATAAAAATAGCAAAAACAACAACAACAACTGCGCATAAATGCTATACAAAGCTACAAATAAGCATATTTGGCCAACAGCTAGCAACAACGCGTTGTATTTTTACAAAAACGAAACCTGAAAATAATCAAAATTCAAAAATTACAACGCCAAAACTGAGCCGAAATCGCACATCTTTATCAGCAGAGAATATGTGCGGCAGCTACAACGGCCACACGCATCTAGCCAGCACACGAATTATTGAAATATTATCAATTGAACAGCTTTTGTTGTTTTGTAAGTCGAAATCTTAATGAAAACTGCGCAAGTAAACACTTCGCACGCACACTGCCGCCACTGATAGCGAACGCGCGCACGCAGCGTCCGACGCATGCGCCTAGTCACATAGCAGCCAAAAGGCAGATATCGCGCGCCAACAACAAAGACCAACGCAAATGCATTGTCATTCTTGCATTGCACACACGCATAACACAAATAATTAGTTAGAAATACATACACATATATTTCATAAATATTGGAATCGGCCATTCGAAATACACCCAACCGTCGCACTCGAATTGTACCACAACGGTACGCCAGCTGATAACAGCTTCACGCCACAGTTCAGCGTTCGTTGGATTGTGGGCGCATAAAGTGGGCGCATGCAAGGTCACTTATAGCGCTCCGTTACCCAAAACTGCCGCGCCGCGAGTGGCAACGAAATTGATACCAAAATAACAACAAAGAAATTATACGAAAACTGCACGAGGACGCCGAAAATATGGAAGGCGAGAAAATGTCCACGTTCTATTCGAGTTCGAATAAGGTAAGCCAAGTCTACAATTCTACATATATACGTACACATAGGTGCCTTAATCAAACCTTTAGGTCTAGCTATAAGCAATACTCACACTACTTGCTTAACCAAGCGTAGTTTTTATTTGTTTTTCTTAGCTTCTTCTTTAATAATCTTAATTTGTTAGCAATTAGATTTAGAAAATATTATACCGACCATCAAATTAAGTTCGAAAACAAATGATTATATATTTGTTTCCATTTGTTTGTACTTGTATGTGTGATCTTGCTCAGCTGCTGATAACCCCTGCTGTTAGGTATGCCTACACCTTATCACTTGTCTGGAAGTCAAATCTTGACACCTCTCTCTCATACAAAAATATTATAATCAATGTGTGTATGACTGTGTGTATATGCAGCAAATGATTTATGTTTCTATGTATTGTATACATACATTATATTCAATGTGTATATTGAATATACATAGTATTTATATGGTGTATATATACACACATACATATATATAAATGTGGTACGAATCTGCACCTTAAGTAATAAAATTAGTTTTAGACGAGTGCGTCACAACTTTTTGGTGGGTCGCAGGTTCAAATCAAACGATAATTCAATTAAAATCTTACTATATTTTAGAATAACATGTTATAAGAGTTTTAATCATAGTTACAGAGATAGGATCCTCAACTTATAGAATGGAATGAAGGCGCATATTACAAGTTGTTACTGGGTTAGGTTAGATTAGGTTAGATTTAAGTGGTCGATCTCACTTGGAGAGCTTAGAAACGCAAAGGTCAATATAGATCCAACTCGGTTTCATTCTGTTCTTTCGGTTCCTAAACTTAAAGACGAAATTAAGGCACGTATCATAAGTTCTTACTAGTTTAGATTAGATTTAAGAGGCCGATTTTAAAAGGGACCTCACTTGAACAGCTTAGAAACGCAAGACGTCGATCGAGATCCAACTCGGTTTCATTCTGGTGTTAGCGAGACAAGTTAGCCCTTCTGGGTAGCTCATCGGCCTTATAGTTGCCAGCGATTCCGCTGTGATGAGGCCCCCACACGAGTTGGATGATGAAGAAGCCAACTTTCCCTCTTAGCTTCGACCATTCCACATCCCACTCATCCGTATGTGAGCAGACAAAAAGCAGCCACGAGTAGGCTCTGCGACGCAGTGCTACAAATTGTGTGGAATACAGTCGAAGGATGAAAGAATTGCGATACGAGCTTGTTCGGATCACTTCAAAAACCCACTAAAGAATTTTTGAGGGAAGCGTTTAATACAACTACAAAACATTTCATTAACAGTAGATGAATACAGAAACTGTTCGAAGAACTAGTCAAAATTTGTGTCAAACTCATCAGAGTGGCTTAAGAAATCGTTCTTACAAGTATTAACAAAAATACTTATTATTTCGAACTTTATTTGACATGTCAAGGCTCCTTACTCTTTTTAATAAAAAATGCAGAAACTTCAAATTTAATGGAGAATGTTTCTTATCATTCGAAAGAACATTCTTTGGTATTTATTTTTCAAAGATTATCTCTTTCAAATGTTAGCCGCGGCTACATCTCAGATGGTAGATCCGTTGAGTTCAATTTTCAATGACTCTTTCGAGCATTTCGCAGCGGGATTGTGCACATAGACTTTAGACTTTACATACCCTCACAGGAAAAAGTCAAACGGTGTAATATCGCACGATCTTGATGGCCGACAGAAAGCGTGAAATTATCTCTTCAATACATCCATTGCCTGTTGCGATGTGTGCGAAGTGGCGCCGTCTTGTTAAAACCATACGACGATAGGAGCTTATATTTCAGATATGAAATAGTCGGTTATCATGGCGCTGTAATGGTCGCCATTTGGCTGAAGTATGGACCGACGATTCCACCAGCCCACAAACCACACCAAACCGTTCTCTTTTCTGGATGAAATTGTAGCTCTTGAATCTCTTCAGTATGCTCTTCGTCCCAAATGCGGCAACTTTGCTTTTTTACATACCCTTTGAGCCAGGGCTTAGGGTTCTCAAGAGCTCAAACTGGTAAGCAATTCTGCGAAGTTTTTTTGTTTAAATATTTTAAAGAACTCATAATCACGTGTTAAATCTGATTTTTTGAGAAAACTACCACAGCGCCACCTATGGAGAGCATGTTCTTTTTTTTATCAAAAATGCTTTTAAACATCAATATATTATAGTTTTCCTTAAACAACAACAAAGAATACTTAAAGCCACGTATATATATATGCATCTATATATACACATACATTCATACAGTATACAAAAATATGTCGAATTTACTCCTCTCAAGCGCGATGTCAATGCATTCGCATTTTAGTGTTCTAAATCCACAATTACCACTTCGTTTATGTGTGTGTGTGTGTGTGGAATTGTTGCAATGCTAAGCGATTTTACGCCATAATTTTATGCTGCATTTTATTGAACAAGGGAGAGTCCACATTGGTAGAAATATGGACCACTAGCATTAGAAAGCAAAATGCATGGCATTCATTACGCAGAAAACACCAACAACAAGAGCGAGCAACGACAATCTGCAACTAAGTAAGCTAGTAAGTGAATCAAAAGTTAGTGAATGCCTCGAATGTAGTGCAGAGCGAAAATTCTGTTAATGACAAAAAAGGTGATTGGTGGAAAATAGAAATTTATTTATTTTTAACCCGGTGATAGAAGCGCGCCACACACACACACACACGCATGCGCAACAGCAACAATATTTATGCATTTAGTTACTCAAGTTTACAGATGAGCATTTTTTTGCTAGCGCCTCTGCAAGCGCTTAGATCAACAGCTACCGGAATGGTGGAGCGCGAGCGGTGACTGCGGAGACTAAGCTCGACAGATGGAAAACTATTTTTAATTATTGCCAACTTTCAATCTACTAAATACCAAAGCAACAGCGGCCAAACAAGCAAGCAAACAAACAAGCAACGAGCTTGTAGCTGTATGTATGTGTGTGTGTGTGCGGTTGTGCGCTGCCGCAATGGCGCATAATAATAGCGAGTGCATTAGTAAACGGGCAACAACAGAAAGATTCTAACAATTAGCAAATTCTGCGAAATGACATTTTCACTTTGCCGCTGCTGGCGCGCTGTTGTTGCTATTGTTGCGGTTGTTCCAGGCAACTTGTGTTGCGGTGCTAGTGGCGGCGTTGCACCACTGGAACATACGCGGCGGCGGCGGCTGACGTCGCGGTCGACAGAAAGCGGCTACATTCCTCATCTTCTTATAAAATGCATGTTTTTGTGCGCGCACTAGTGGCGGTGCAGCGCTGCCACACCGCCAATATAAGCGACACTTTGCAGACCTACTTAGGATATTCTCGTTTCTCAAAGTACAAAGGCGACAAAAACTTGAATTGGCCATTTGTGATTGATTTGCTGATGATCGTCATGATTTGCTGATTTAGCGCGCCGCGTTGCACCGCCCCGCGCACTGCCACTAAGGCTGGCGCTATTTCTGGAACTAGCTGCTATTGCTGCGCTCCCCCACTCGCCGCGCCACGCTTCGGCGCGCTGTTGTACGGTGTTGGCGCGCAAATGCTTAAACGATCTGACACTTGGCCGTCAATGTCAGCGATCGCACCGTTTGCTATTGTAACTAGCAACTCGCGTACCTACCAGCAGCGCGCAAACATACACACTTGCCACAGAGAATGTCATTTGCGCAGCGCTGGACCCTCAGCAACAGTTTTGCTTTTCATTTTGCCATTTTATTTGTTTTCGTTTTATTGCTTGTGTTACTTTTCTAATTCTATGCTGTTGTTGCTGTCGACGGCGGCGCTGCTGGCCACAAGCAAGCATGCTGGTGTCAACTATGTCGTCCATCCGTGGACCAACTAGGCATGTGCGGTACGCGCATGTAGGCAGTCCGGCCTCGACAGCTAAAGGCCTGCTGGCAGCTACGGACTATGGACGCGGCGGGCAGCAGGCGACAACAGCGGGTGTCTGTATTATGGGGTGAAAATCGCTCATTATGGCAGTAATAAAATAAATACTGTCCGTAATTATGAATGTGTGTACTGAGTATGTATGTGTGTATGCGCGTGTGTGTGTAGATTGCCATCAATGCGGAGAAATGTTATGGAATGCAAGGCAAAAACTACAAAAACCAAGTGGAAAATCAATGACATAAATACTTATCTGTTCTTAGGTGGCGACAGTAATATTTGAAAAACACAACAACAGCAACAACAAAGCGTTTGTGGTATTTATTTATAGTGTTTTTCATTATTGCAATTTTAACTGCTTACTTTTACAGTCTTAAAAGCGCTAGCATGCGTCCACCTATTTAGAATGGCTATAATTTGTGTGGTGTACTCATTTTGATTTGTAGAAATTATATAGCGTGAGTTTGTGAGCTGTAACTAGTGTGCTTAAAGTGTCATAAAACAAAAGATACTAAAAGAAAACTTATATTTACCCTCACTGAATGCTTTAAGTTTTTGAGTAATTGATTACTGGTCAACACTCTGTAATATGAGTACATATGTATATACCTCATTACCTTGAGCTGCTTCTAAAATTTAAGGCACTTTTTCTCTTATACTCTCGCATCTGCACCACAAAACCGTTATTGCTTCATAATAAGCAAAGTTATTCAGAAAGTGATGCGCTTGTCTTCCTATAATTCAAATTCCTTGGTATATCATTTAGTCCCTTTTCTCTTTTCACTGGTTCTATACTCTTGAAAGTCAAGAAATACGTGTCTATCGAGAGTTTTCTTTGAGTAGTTTATTTTTTTCAAAACCAATAATAAAGTACAATTAAAGAATTTAATTCACTTTAATAATCGGCGATACATTTCGAAAACTGTTTAAGCATCTTGAAAATGAGCAGGATATTTCTGCTTAAAAATATCCCAACTCAAAAACAAAAAAAAATATACATATATTATAACAATAGATGAATACAGGTAATGACAAAAATACTGGTTAATTACTGGGTAGGTACTGGTTAAGTACCGGCTAAGTACTGGTTAAGTACCGGTTAAGTACTGGTTTTGGGAAAATGATGGCTTCCCAAAAAGAATACATTTTTTTTTTTTTAAATTTACATTTTACAATGGATTAAAACTTACATTAAGTTAAAAAACTCTTACTAAAAGCTCATATCTCCGGAACTATTTGCCGCATAAACTTAAAAATTTCAAAGAATATTTTCAAATGTATGTATGTGCATAGCAACAACTAACGATTTTTTTGAATTCCACGAGGAATTATAATGTTAAACGAATTTTTTTCATAAGTAAATATTCAATATTTCTGCATTTATAAGCCATTCGCAGATTTCCAAAGAAATATTACGCCTCTAAAATTAAAACATTCAATAATGTTTTTAGGTATACATACATACATATTTATACTTGCCTGTGAACAATACTATTCCAATTTTGAAAACTTTTACATCAACATATTTTATTAGAAAATTAATTTTTTCAATTTTTTATTAAAAAGAGACTTCCGAAACAGTTTTAGTTCATAAGTATTATAAAATATAGTAGAAACCTAAAATTTTCTTTTTTTCGGATCTCTAGTTTTTACAATAAAATCTCAAACCTTTACATTTCTTACATTTTCCACTTACAATCCAAATATTTTATCCACTTTAATTCTACTGCAAAAACCATCAACATTTCTCTCTCCTTTAGAAGTTGTGTGTTCGCAACACTGTTCCTAAGAAATATGACTAATTTGCTCTCTGCTTACGCAGAGAAATTTTCTAGACATAATTTGAAATATTTTGTAAGGATCTGAGAATGTCTGAACTCATTAATTTAGCTGTTCGATTTATTTAGAGGTTTCGAAAGTTTATTGTAGAAACATTCAGAAAAAGAAGTCTACGGCAAAATTGTATAGTAGATCACTGGTTAGACTTGTAAAACCATCGACTGTTATGAATGGAAAATTTTTTAATATAATGAATCTATATAAATTCCGTAATAACGATAAAGTTGTAAAATATTCAGGATGTTTAAATCTATGAAGACAAGAAGAAACCAGACGATAAAAAGGGTTATTATGTAGTTGAGAATCATTCAACATACCATATTTCCTTCGAAGCAAATTGTAATATCGCTTTTGAAATCATTTCTGCATCATATTAGAATAGAGTAAATAATTTTTAAGAGCAAAAATAAATCATAATAAGGCGGAACCGAATGAAACGAAAAATTATATTAAATTGAAAGAAAACAATACGTGCGATTTGTGGTCGGGGAGAGTAAGGGAAATGCCGTGGCTGAATTTTAACAGTTAAAAGTGGTTTGAGTCAATTTCCGACAAAACTAAGAGTAATATACAAAAAAGTTATGGAACAAAGTTGTAGTTAATGAAAAGATCTGCAACCTTTGTATACAGACTTTTTTCTCATAACCTCAAAATTTATGTGAAAAAATTAAAATATTAAAATTTTTGGGTTTTTATTTTTATTTTATTTTATTTTTTTTCTAAACTTTGTATAACGAAATCTTTCACAAAACCTGGAATAAACTTAATTTCTTATGTCCAAACACAGCATTTTTTCATTTAAAGATCCTAATATAGAAACCTTATTTCGACATAAAATCGAAGAAAAGCCCAATTTTCAATCAAAAAGGTGTGTCCTAGGTCCTAGGTGTGTTCTACTTTCTGATGGTATTATATACATATATATATCTATATATATATACATTACTGACAAAAAACGACCCCAAAGGCTTCTGTACTGGTTTAATATAGCAAGGATTATAATTCAGATGCAAAAATCGGGTAAATTACACTGTGGAAGTTTTTTGGGATTATTATCTGGGGGGTGAGAAATTCCAAGTCAGGGTGATGGTACTAGGTCAGTATAGTAAAACCCTCAAAGGGTTTGGCGTTCGTATGTGTCAGTTTTTTTTTATGACCTTTTAAATTTTTCCTTATCCTTATATTTTTTCGCTTAGTTGTAACATTTTGGCAAAAACGTAGTTTAACATAACTCGCGAACCACTATTATCTATTTTTCCAATCCATTAGACGGTTTTAGCAGCTTTTACACACTATATTTGGTACCCAATTTTCGTTCACTATAACATAAGAAAAAATTTAAAAGGTCATAAAAACACTGACACATACGAATGCCAAACCTTTTGAGGGTTCTACTATACTGACCTAGTACCATCACCCTGACTTGGAATTTCTCACCCCCCAGATTAGCTGTTGTACTGTGTTATGGGACTCAAAATACTTTATGTACTCAGTTTTCGATTAGTAATATTGTTCGAGTATCGCAAACTTTCAACGAACGTCAGAACAACCGCAAAACAAACTCCGTATGCCATAAGAAAAACGAAATTTTTAAGATTTTGAACAAGTGAGGGAGAAGGGTAATATTCTTAAACAGCAAACGGAATTTTAGGACCTTACAGCGTAGCTCTTTATCTATAAATTGTAGTAGATAATATTCAATAATATGGGTTCTTACACTGTTACCAGTTTTAGGACTGAATAACTGATGAATTTCAAAATTTTACAATTCTTCAAAATCTATATTGTTTCTCTCAAAGTAATCTGCCCTGACCCCAATACACTTGTGCCAATGTTTTTTCCAAACTGGCGGTTAGTCTTCTATTCAAATTCTTATATAAAACCCACTGAAGAACTTTTATACGCCATATGAATTTTTTATCAGTTTTTGTTGTAATATATTTGTCAAATGTCAACAGTTGTAAATTTATCAAAAAAAAAATCAGACAACCTGAAGCATGCTACAATGTAACAATCTGCAACTGCATTTTGTTGCACACTTCATGCGACACAATTCTAAATCAACACATAAATGCATACAAACACACATAAGTGCTGGACCCAGCTATAAGCGCGCTTGGCTTGATTTTGAAATCGCGAAAGGTCGTCGCTTAATTGAGATTAATATTTTTTCAAGTTTCAAGTCACGATTGCGCGTTGCTAGCCGCCACACAGACATAAATCGTCGACATTATTACAACTTTATAACCACTTTGTTGTTGTTGATGTTGTTTCAGTTGACTTGAGTGGCTGAAGTGCTTTGATTCTAAAATGTTTGCATAATTCCAAGCAATATTTATATAAGATTCTTATTTTTTTGTGACTTTTCCAACGACACAACCCACGCATGCGCAGCTACCAACCACGGCAGTGACAATTGTTCTTTTGCTGTCGCGCCATCACCGTGCCCACGGCTTTAATTAATTAAGCCGCGCGCAGCAATGTAAGTTAGCTGCGACATGCCTGCGGCGTTTCTTGTAATGCGATTATTTCAGATTATTGCCGAAACGTGCCACACAGAGTCGGTGACACTAACGCAAACGCTTAGCAAAAAGCTGCAGCGCTCCGCAGAGCAACAGCATAGAGTTGGCATTCAAATGATCTGCTACAGAACAAATTGAGATTTAATGGCTTGGCAGTGAGGTGGGTAAGGGGTGCGGTGGACATTGCAAATATGTCGCTTGACTTTTAGTAAGCACTGTTGCACACCTGCCACAAGCAAAACGCTTCAGCTTGTTGTTGCTCGTGCATCCACAAGCGCAAATCGCCGCAATTGCAATGCGACTATAAATTAATATAATTTTAATTTTTATTTAAATGCATGCATTCTTGGTTTGCTAGCCGCTCGGTGGCACTGCCACAGTCACAGCCAACAACTGGCCGCCACAGCAGCAGCCAAGGCCAACTGGTTGCAGGCCGAGCGCTACCTGATGGCTATCGCTTGTGTGTGCGGCTCGTGCGATTTGCAACTAATCTAAATGCATAAATCTCTACAGGGTGATTCAAATGTAAATAATAAAGTTTGAAAAAAATATAAATTTAAACTGATTGGTTAGTTTCAATGCGAAAAATTGATCTTGGCAGTTTTCGGTGCTTGGAAATTCAAAAAACTTACATATATAGGGTAGTCGAAAAAGTCCTTTCGTATTTTTAATCAAATTTCAAATTATGCAAGATGCGCTCTAAAGTAAACAGGACTTTAAAAAAACAGAACAAATTGTTTTTGCGCCAAAATCAATTTATTTTATACAAAATAGACTCCTTCTTCTTCAATACAACTTTTTGCAGAGTCCAAAAGCATGTCGAACGAGTGTCTCAGCTCGTTGGCCGGCATGGCCGCCAGTATACTCGTGCAAACCTTTTGAATGGCCTCTACGTTTGCATAACGTTTTCCTTTCATGGACAAATGCATTTTTCCGAAAAGGAAGAAGTCACACGCTGCCATATCAGGTGAATACGGAGAGTGGTTAATGGTTAAAATGTGATTTTTGGTCAAATAATCGTCTTTCGAATGTTGAATTCTGAGCAATTTTTGGTCGTCAGTCAATTTGTGCGGAACAAACCATGCACATACCTTTCGTAAGCCCAAATGTTAGGTCAAAATTCGATAAATCGATGTTTTGGAGATGTTCAATTCCATTTCCATGAATTTCAATGATGGTTTCGGCTTATTTTTGATGAATTCACGCACAGTTCCGATGGAATTTCCGGTGATCACGGATTTTGATTGGCCCACATGTTGATCGTCATTTATGTCCTAACGACTACTTTGAAAACATTGAAACCACACAGTTTTTGCCGAGTCATCAAAGAAGTGTTGGCTAACGTTGTTCTGGTGGAAGACAAAGCCCTTTCTATTGATCAGTTCAGGCCGTTTTTTTCGATGGCTTGCCTCAATTTCCTCATTCATTCGTTAATAACTCACTCACAGAAATTCAAATAGATGTGTGCTAATCAATATGCAAGTTCATCTTAGCAAAAGTAATGCTCATTCGCTCAATATACCTCCTCCAGCGTATTTAATCGCAAAGTAGAACGGATCTAAAATATCTAAAACAGAACTTGGTAGCATTGAAGATAACGCTTATACGACTTGAGTAAGGTATACGCTTGCTCTCTTGTCCCAAACTCAACTCGCTAACTTTGTTTTTGCTTACTCATGTGAAATATGTGACTAAAGAGCAGAGCGCACAGGCAGAGACATGGTGAAAGGAACATGTCAGTATTAATTTATTAGCTGAAAGAGAGCAGCCACTAAAACTGCGTGTAGAGAAATGGTGAATCGAACAAGTCAATGCCAATTTACTATCTACAAGATGCTCGGTTAATGTTTTCTGAATTGAGCAAAGACTTTGACGCAAAGTATACGTGAATTACAACAACTGCGCGCCGCTGTCAATGTAGAATTACTACTTCAAACTGTTTATGCACCCTGTATATTTTCTTCTTTATTGCTTACGCGGTTATAACCGGACACGGTATATACTCACATATTAGTTTATAACTATTAGACGACAAATAAAAACCATTTAGTAAATACAGCCTCTTCTGTTTAAAAAATTAAATTCCGCACCACCCTGTACCGCCATGTCGTTCATTTTTTACGCCGCTCTATTCTAATATGAAATTCAAATTTATAATATTGACATATAATCGCATAAATAAACGAGTCTTTCAGAATATGTTGATAAAAGCGTTCGCCACTGACACTGAAATGCTTGATTGAGCGTTGCAGGAGCGGTTCAGCGTGGCCAAAGGGAGCGGCGTACGATGCACTTAATGTAATTAACAAGCTAACTGTTAAATCAGCACAATTGCGAATGTAAATTTATAATAAAAGGTTTGAAAATCAATACTAATTGAACACTTCGTGCCGGTTTTATTACTTCACGCTACCATTTCCATTACCAAAGGCAGTAAAAGGCACAAAAAGTGAAAAAAAAACGCGACAGTAGCAACAAAACTTGTAACTTTGTACAGGTTCTCTCTGCAACGCTGCCACTTCGACGGCTCCAGTTGCTTGTAGCTGTTCAAGGTTGAATTATAAATACAAATCAAGTTGAGTCTAATAATTCTTTGTTCAGCGGCGACTGACAAACGCCAAACGTCAAATGGCAAGAGGCAAAAGGCAAAAGGCAAGCGCTGCTAATCGTTCGGTGCGATTTTGGCCCGCCACGGCTGCTGGGTTGGGCTGGGTCAGTTGCCACTGCGCAGAACGTAGAAAAAGCCAACTCAGTGCACACACACGCATGCACACAGGCGTACAGAGCGATAAACAAGCATTGAAATTATAACAAATTGCTGCGCACAACAACAGTAACAACAACACCAGCGCCATTTGAATATGTAAGAGGAACAAATGCAAATAATCTTTCATTTATATTTATGCATGTGGATCACTGACGAACGTTCTAAGCCAAGCATGAAAACAAGTTGGCGCACACACACACAAATACATGTGTAAATAAACACTTGTGTACGCTTACTTGACAAAATGGTGTTGGAATTTTTTTGTTGTATTTTTTATTATTATTATTTATTTTTGTTTTTTTTTTTATTATATATTTTTTTTTGTATTTATTTATATCTTGTCTTTTGTATTGATTAATATGCGCGTAGATCATTGGCTAGCGCGTACAAACCCATTTATTTGATCGTGCGCGAGCGCTTGATTTTATTATGCTCGTACTTCTTTTTTTGTTGCTTTTGTTGCTGCTGTGTGTTGTTGTTGGTGGTGGGTGTATTAACAAACTGGATTTCATAATAGCTATGTTCTGAGCAGACACAAATGCCGCCACACATACTTTACTACAGTAATACATATGTATGTATATTTGTGTGTATGTGTTGACGAGCTTAAGTACGTACAGCTGTGCTCCCAGAAATAAAGCTGCTCTCAGGTGTATATATTTCGAAAAATTATGGTAATTGTAGAACAAAAGTACATATATCAATCTACAGCAAGCTTGGAGCTGGAGCTTTGTTCCTCACAAAATTTAAAAAAAAAAATTATTGTTTTTTTTGTTTTGCAAAACTAATATCTTCGTGAGTACGCTGCGATCGATAAATGTGCTCCTGATTTCTATATAGTTTTTAATTCATTTCACTTTTAATATGACTACCTTAGTATTGATTTTACAATTTGAATCATACATACATATATACTCTATTCCAAACAGTTGGAAATTTGCTCTTAAAAATATTTTCAATAAAAAATTTCCTTAACACCGTTTAGTTTGATGCAATTTTTTAATACAAAACAATATTTTAATAAAAAAAAATGAAAAAAAAATTTTATTAAAAAAAAATGTTAATTAAAAAAACTTGTAATAAAAAAAATGTTAATAATTAATATCTAATAAAATACTTTTAAATAGGCGGCAGCGCCACAAAAAAGTTTTCAATTGCATGCTGCTTTAAACCGCTTTGGTTTGATGCAAATACATTTTATTTTATTTTCACCGGTTTTTTATTTCAGAAGTGGCAACACTCCCAAAAAAAATTATCGCCAATTTTAAAGCTCTTTGGATTGAAACACCTATTTTCTCACTTGTTTTCCTTCTCAGCTTTTTATGTTTTTCCTTGTAATTTTTTTGACTCGCTTTTTAGACCCTTAAAAACAAAAGTTTCAACACTCCCCCAAAATATTTTTTTTAATTAGTTTAAGCCCCTTTGAATTGATGCACATATTATTCAACTTGTTTTTTTTTTTAACAAAAGTTTTTCAATAGAAAACTTTAAGAGTTGGCAACCCTTATCCCAATATTTTCAATTCCAAGCATTTTTTGATTTAAACTCATACGGTAGTAACTTATTTTTCCTTTCTTATGTGATCAAAATTGTGTAGTATTTGTATAGTTTTAAGTGGCAACACTACCAAAAATAATTTTTAGCTGTACGATTTCTTAAATATTTTTAAATCGCTTCTAAATCCCTAAAAACCCAGAAAGAAACACAAATGTAAGAAGTTCAAAATTTGAAAAAGGTGGCATCCCGTATACAAAATTTTCAGTGCAAGCCGACTTTTACATTTTTGGATTAAAATCCATACGTTATTAACTTATTTTTCTTTTCTATTCTAATCAAAATTTTGTAGTATTTGTATATTTTTAAGTGGCAACACCATCCAAAAAATATTTTAAACTTTTAAATAATCTCTCTTGCACTCTTGTATAAAATAATATTTTCAATTTATAGTTTTTAAATTTTTTTTAAATATTTTAAGTTTTAAAACAGGTGGCAACATACAAACTATTCAATTTCAAACCCTGAGTGCATATTTATATTCCGAAACTATATTTAAATTGCTTCTTCCAACAACATAACCACTATTTTAACTGCTTAAACACCAGCAGCTTAATGGAATTTTGTTGCGCCACACAATTTCGTTGCCGCCAATCAGTTAAAACAAATGTAAAATTTAATAATATTATTGAGAAAATATCCCACATATCTTTATACACATTATTCAAGCGATTTATCAAACTTCAAGTTGTTTTTCTTTTTAATTCCAGTAATCACCTGAGGTAATGAGTCTACAGCAAGCAACGACTCATTTTCATTTCGAATTACTAAAAATTAGCAATTTAAATTAAGGCAATGATTTTTTTCATAAATTTCTATATTTGCAAATTTGGAAAATCCCATAAATAATGAGCGTCATACAATTTTAACGAGCCCAGTTGCGCTCCCCATTTTCTTCCACAGCATTGTTGGGATTATTGCTCTCAATTATAGTTGCATTCTTAATATATTCCAGTCTCACACACACATAAACTAATATTTATGATTAGTTGACTCTAAATTGATGAGAGCCACCGATCAGCTTTCATGACTAACAAACGCTAAATAGTAATTTTTGACTAAATCTATGCGCTCAATTGCACTCACGTAAGGGATTTCCAGTTATAAAATGAATGCTTCGTTGCACGGTAGCAAAGGGAATCCATCGAATTTTTATCTTACAATAAAGCTAAAAATAGATTTTCCTCTCAGCGGCAATTTGATAAAGACCAATAATATCTCATCGTCATTAAAAGCGGTAGTTAAAACGGGAATTTTTCCAATTCAAATATCTTTTGGGATTTTGGGGTAGTAAAGAAATGTTGGGGCATACATATTTCTGCAAATAAAGTTTTGTGTTAACAAATTGGCATATTTTGGATTTAGGTATGTTCAACAGTGACGTAACAATACAACATTGATTTACTCGTTTATAAGTAAACAAAAATTAATGTGATGGAAAGGAATGGCAAAAATAAAGATATTTATAATATTCACAAAAATACACAAAGAAAGTAATTTAAATTTTTTCTTCTTACGAGAAACCAGTGTTTGTGATTTTTTTTTAGATTATATTTGGTTAAATATACTCATTTATGAATATTTCCACAATAAATTAAAGTTATTGAAAATTGTAACTTTTAGAAAAAGTTTTGTTTGAATATTTGTTTTTTGTATTTGCGCATATATTTAAAGCAAATTATTAGTTATTTTATTTCTCTATAATTGTTCACAAAGCGTTATAAATAATTTTACTGATGTCCACGCCTTGCTAAGGGATCAGCCACCTGACCTAACCTTCACTTTTAAAAATAAAATTTATTTTTCCTTTATCTAATGCCTTAATTTGAGCACATTTCATCAAAAATACGAAATTCAGAAAGAAAGATAACGAAGTACTTTTGGAGCCGATAATTGCCCTCGAAGCTGTCCGAAGACACACAATGAAGTCATTATCATTTGAATCAATGCATGTTAATTGGATATTCATGCATGAAAATGATACGAAACGTGCAGCTAGCGCAGTAAAGGATTAGTTATTTACCGAAAGTATTGATGTGTTAGAATGGCTAGCGCAAAGTCCCGATCTTAAGCCAATAGAAAACCTTTGGAATAATTTAAAAGTTTAGATCGGGCAAAAAATTATCAAAAATTCATATGATCTTTGGGTTGGAATTAAGGAGGCGTGGTATTGCATTCCACGGAGTAGATGCCAGAAACTGGTGGAGAGCTTACTTAACAGCTGTCAAGCTGTTTTGAAAAATCGGGGCTATATAGTACAACAAAATATTAACCTGGTAATGAAAATATAGCAATTTTTTTTGCATTCGTTCTTATAAAAGTTTTTTTTTTACAAAATTCCGAAAGTGTGCTATTTCTTAGTGCAGCCGAAATCGGTGAACCTTAAAAAAAATTTCATTTACTTTAGTTTTTATTCTCTTTTATATAGTATTACAACTAAAACAAATTGCTGAAAATAAATATAAAACAGCAGAGCAGCAGAGTTGCCAACTAATTCATTGCTTATAAAATAAAATAAAATCAAACACAACAAGTTAAAAACTGACTAAACATGTTTAGCGTTGCCATACCATTTTTTATATAAACAAGAAAAAATGTTAGCTTCAGTGACTGCAAATGCCGAATTTTTTGATGATATCTCGCCAAATAAAAAAAATTTCCATGCAAACACTTGTTTCCGATCGTTCAGTATGTATGGCAACTATATGTTATAGTGGTACGACATCGGCCGTTGCGGTAGACTTATTGGTGAGAAAGGAATGCAGGCAAAATTTTAGTTCGATATCTTAAACACTGAGGGACAAGTTTGCGTCTATATACAAAAGCGGGCATGGCTCAATCCATTCAGCTCGTCATGCTGATCATTTGCATATACATACAATTGCCCAAAAGGAAACTCTATAGACCCCATAAATATAAATATATTAAATATATAGCGGCTCTGGCGTTTCCTATTGAATATTACAAACACAGTGGCAAACTTAATATGCAATACCCTATCAAGGGTATAAACAAAGTACTATGTTTATTATTACTGAGCTTTATTTTTACTTAGGTCATGCAATTACTGTTTCAATGCCAATATCTTTCTGTAAGGGTTGCTATCAAGTTCATAGCAAAGTTTTGTATAAACTCTTTCTTTTGAATGAAGTGCTGATTACAAGGCTTTCTGTAAAAAATTTATATAAACTCAGTGAATCACGATTTAGATACAAAAATTTCATTAAACCCCATATTTTCTTTCCTTTTTTTATCAAATCACTTACATCTCTGATACAAAACATCCTTATGACATGAGCGTAAAGAACTTTTTTGTCCAAAATTTTACTTTCCATAACTTTTCCTTAAGTAGTTTTTCATTAAGACCAGGTATTCAATCAATTTTTCCAAACATTTGTGAAAAACGTGAAAAATCGAAAGGAAGTACTTAAAGTCAAAATTATGCACTACAATAACAAAGAAATTAATAATAAATACATATATGTATATATATTAAAATGCAGTGGTTGGTAAGCGCCTTAATAAATTGAATATATAGAACTAAACAGTGAAGTATAATGGAGGAATAATTTGCGATTACATGGGTTTGCCATTACTTGGGCTCATAAAATCTTAAAGTTCTTTTATATGCACTTTAATAAGGCGCATACCAAACGCAGCATTTTGCTTTGAAAAAGTCAGCAACAACAATTGCATACAATCCACCACATAATGGTAGCGCTGATTTAATGCGCTGATAGGGAAAAATACTTAAATGCGAGTACTTAACTTGCGTCAGTTTATGATTGAGCATAAAGTTTCGCATACAAAATGAGTGCAATGCGCTACAAAATAATGATCGCTGCAAAAATAGCCGCAGCACGTTGTCACGCACCGTTGACGGGAGCACCGGCGTAAAGCGAAGGCAGCGCAAAGCCAACGCAGCCAAACGCCCACAGAATTAGAAGTGCGCAAGCAGGCGTGTGCGAATATGCATAAATCCAAAAACAACAAAAAAAAAAAAAAAAAAACAGAAAGACAGAAAAAGCGTAAAGGCATTCACTTAGAACGCATTCAAATGCGCAGCAAGCGGTCGTGTGGCCGAGCACACGGCGACTGGCACTGTCAACACGCATGCGCACGTGACGGTCGGAGCTGCATTGCGCTGGGCATTTGGCCACCGATAGACACGAGAATGGCATAACCCTTCACCGGGCGTTGCCATGCCTGCTGGTACTTAGCAAATATTTGTTTGCATACGAATGTGTGCGTGTGTGTGGTTGTGCGCAAAATCGGCGCGATATCAGCCGCTGCCAGTGCATATCTCTGGCGAGTATGAAATGGTGTTTTCCTGCGGCCGCTGACATGCACATAAATTATCTGGACATTTGTGAGCTATTTGTTCTTTATTTTATTACTTTGTTTAAAGTTATTTCGCCTTTTTACTTTTCGACTTTGTCTGTTTCGCGCCCCCCAACGGCCTTAGCTTAGGGCAAAGCAAGGCAGTTGGAGTTTGTAGTGCTATTGTTTTTTGTTATTGTTGTTATTGATTTTTCATTTTAAATGCTATGCGTCGTTTGCGTATGTTGTGCAATGCTTTGAGCATATTTCATTTGAAATTGCCACTATCAAAGGCGTAGCGATGAATCACGAGCGAAGGGGCCAAAGACACTTGTCATGCAAAGACCTTCAGAAAAGGAAAACAAAAACATTTCAATTAAAGGCGAAATAGAAAACTACAAAAGCATAACGCAATGCTCAAGAATGTGCATTATAATTTTTTTATTTCTATTATGTCTTTATATTTCAAACTCGCACTAAAATCGCGAGTTTTTCTGCTTTGATTACTTACTCATTTTTGCCTTTTCAGTTACTAAGTATGCTATTTGTTAGTCAGGTTTCTGCTGCCACAACTGACCATCGAGCGCTGTTGGAATTAATGAATTTCAAATTAAAATCGAATATTTCAATTTTAACCAAAATCAATGAAATTAGCTTGGCGTTCAGCAAATCAAACGAAAGACTTAAGCAACGAACTTGATTGTCGTTGCCGCTGTGCTGTGCTTGTGAAGGGGAATGTAAAAGGAATTTATTTGCTGATTATTTACAGTATGAAAAGCGTAAACATAGTTTGAACTTCCTATGGTGGGCGTGGTCGTCATACCCACTAGGAATTGTATGACATATTTTTGTGAAAATGCAGTAGTTTTTAGATTATAAATTAAAATTAAATTTTTTCTAATTATTACAATTTTTTTGTTAAAATTATAATTTTCTTAATTATTTTTTAGTGAAAGAAATTAAAAATTTAAATTAAAAATTAAGAAATGTTAAATTTTATTTCTTTAAATAAATTATTTTAATTCAAAATTTTTAATTACAAAAAAAATAAAAATTAATAATTAAAAATTAAAAATTATAAATTTAAATTAAAATTTTTTATTAATATTTTTTTTATTTTTTCACAATTTTATTTATTTAAAAATGTCAAATGAAAATTAATATTAATTTTTCAATTATCAAAGCAATTTAGCTGTGAAATTGAAAAAATTTGCTATTTTTTCATGAAAGTCCTTAATTAAGTTAATTGGTAATATCTCCATATACATTCGTATTAATTTAAACAGTAAACTAAACTAAAACCACGCAAGCAAAAAATGCAAAGAGATTGTTTATTAATTGTCTCAATTAAATCTTTCACTAATTGACTTAATTAGCGGATTATCTGAAGCGGCTATAAAATATGGGTAGAATATTTACTAATGCATTTAAAAGCAATATACATACTTACATATGGCTTACTAATTGAGTCAATTAAATTGTTCACTAATTAACTTAATTAGAGTACCAACTAAACCAGCTATAAGATGTGGGTAAAGTATTTGTTAATATGGTTAAAACAATATATTTACTAATTGACTCAATTAAATAATTAACTAATTGACTTAAATAAATGATTACCTGAAACGACTTTAAAAAGTAGAGTTTTATATGCAAATAAAAACAATATACTTATAACTTATTAAATTGTACACTAATTTACTTAATTAGAGAACTAACTAAACCGGATTTAAGAACATTTGCTAATGCAGTTAAAACAATATACATTTGCTAATTGACTCAAATCTTTAACTAATCGACTTAATTAGAAAATTATGTGAAACGGCTATAAGAAGTGGGTAAAGTATTTGTTAATGTTGTTAAAAACAATATACTTGTAGATCATTTACTAATTGGCTCAATTAAAGTAATGGTTGAACCATCTTTTCATATAAATCGGCTTCCTCACTCAATTAAGTGTTAACGTACATATATACATATATAATAAGTATCACACCAATAAACAACTATCAATTTAAAGTGTTAACATTTTTTATCACTTGATGTTGTAAAAATATGCTTTTAACATTCCTCCCGCCTTGTCTTGTTCGTGCCATATTGCGCACAAAATTAGATCACTATGGAAATTCCGCTGGACTTCCTGCTTTACTTAAATGCCCGCAAACAAACGCAACGATTGTTTGGCGTGTGTGAAGCTGAAAACCCAACTCGACTCACGTTTTCCAAGTGTTCACACAACGGGACAACACGAAATACAAAATGTTCTAAATCTCCGCTAGTAAAGTCAACGTAACGAATTGAGGCAAGAGACAATTGTATCTAGCAATCAAGATATAAACAATTGTGTGCTTCAACTCAGCATGTGAATAGCAATTTAATAGTGATTGTTGTTTTGTTTTTTTTTTCACTTTTTTTTGCTGTCATTCTTCTTCTCTGCTGCTGCCTTTGCGCCGCGACACCTGTCAATGTTGCAGCTAATAAATTCGCAATTCAACGCGAAAACGTCATAAATCGAATAGGAATTTTTTTCTTACGCGCCAACACAATACGCTTCATTGTGCACAGCAACATTGTGTGACGAACGGACAGACGGACGAACGGGCTGAGGGACCTGGCCGCTGGTGTGGCGGTCATGTCGCAAAGTTATTTTTAGAAATTAAAATCAATTAATTTTCCCGCACAATTGACACATACTGCGCGGTTGTTGTTGTATTGTACGCGGTTACACGCTTTGTTGTTGTTCGTATTTGTTTAACAACATGAACGGCAAAGCAAAATAAAACGATCGGTACGGTTGCGGCCACAGTTCATGGCATATCCCACTTATCTGCCCACATCAGTACTCCAATTACCAGCTGCCAGCAGCCAGCAGCCGCTGACGTGTTGTTGTAAAGTCCCAGCGTTAGCATTTTCCAGCGTTTGGGTTATTCTACATTCCCCTACATGTTGTTGTGCTCGTATTTCTATAGCGTTTTATTTAATGTTGAATTTATTTTATTTATTTTCAATTTCTCAGTCAGCGTAGCACAATAAAAAATGTAATAACTTCGTGACTAGTTGGCATTTACATATTTATGTCTGCATTTTAATACACAACAAGCGCACACGCACACACATACTTCATACATATATGGCATATGAAGTAAATTTGCGCATATAAATTTCAAACAATGTTCGAATAAAATTGCCAGTGCCTTCGGCATTACACAGCACATACTCGCATGTCATATACATGTACATATGTAGATATCTGCATATGTATGAGTAAAGCTGCTCATATATGCTTAGAACTTAGCTCGCTTGCTTTTGCTGCTCACGGCTGATCGAGCTCGAGCGCAAACTGGCTTGGCGTTGGAAAACCCCGAATCAGTTTAAAAATCGGCCGCTGGCAACTGCTAAACAAACACTAATGACAACAACAATAGCACAATGTTAATAGCGCACAGTGTTTGTATTGCGGTCATAAAATGCAAACCAAAGTTTTTAACTTCCACTTATATTACCGCTGCTGGCTGATTTTATAAGCTATGCTGAAAGGGGATACATTACTTTTCATAATTACATTATTTAATTACAGTTATGTAATCGTAATTGCAGCATTTGTGATCTTCATTGTTGTAAAAGTAGCCTGAAATGAAACGTCATTGTAATTTTCTTGATCAACATTACTAAAACTGTTATTAAGTAATCATATACAAGCAATACTAGTATTAAAATTTGTGAAACCATTACTAGCTCATCACCATTATGTAAACGGTATCGTAATTGTCATAATTGCGGTTAGTTTTAGGTAAGTCTCTAATTATGTGTAATCGTAATCATAATTTTGATGATTACCATTACTAATACGAAAATCTTTAATTATGTTATTAAAATATTGTAATGGTAATCATTATTTTCATGATTATTAAGCGTAATCATAATCATTATTTTCATGATTACCATTACTGATAAGTAAATCTTTTATTATGTTGTTAAAATACTGTAATCATAATCGTAATTTTCCTGACTACCATTACCAAAATTTAATCGTGAAGAATGTATTTACAATTCTGGAAACGTAATCACAATTCTCCTGATAACAAATCGTAAAAATTTTACATTACATTAATTAATTACAACTCTGTAAACGTAATCAAAATTTTATTTTCATGATTACCATTACTGATAAGTAAACCTTTAATTATGTTATTAAAATACTGTAATCATAATCGTATTTTTTATGATTGCCATTACAAAAATTTAATCGTGAAGAATGTAATTTCAATTCTTGAAGCCTAATTATTATTTTCATCATAACAATTACATTACTCTCCAGTCTTGAACCCATAACACTGTTATCAATCTACCCTACTTAGCGTATCCCGGAAGATATCCCTGTTTGCGTTCCGGCTATTAGGTCTGGGAGAGATTAACTACTTGTTTTATTATGTAAAATAAGCTGAGGCCAGCATGAATTCTGCTCCTTTACTCTCCTTGGCCTGCGCAGTCAATATTGTACCTGACTACCACACAAGCTCGGGGTTGATTGATCTCGATTACTTAATTGGCGTTCGTCTTAAGGCCTCTAACCTTCCGTTTATAGACTCATGGCTCTTGGATCAGCAGGATGCCTAGATTATACGTTGACGACCACTACAGGATCGGTTCAATGAAGAGGCGGTCCTCATCCCCGCCGTCGTCTACACTACAATCCATCGGGTCCTCTAGCCCCTCCAGAAGTTCCTGCGTGGGTGGCACCCCTCCTTGATCGCATGTACTCATATCAGTGACTTACAACGTCGCAGCCTGCTTTGACGTGCTAGTGCTAGGTTGAGTGGAAGCTCATACACCAGCACCTTCTCTGTCTTTCCGCTCACGGTAGCCGCTTAAGGCTGACTTAAAATAGCTATTTGGTGTGAATCTGACCCACTGTTCAACGCCGTACACACGCTTCTCAGAGCACATATTAGCAGCGCAAAAAATTACATAAAATCAATTAGAATATAAATAGATACATATAAAAAAATAAAAAAGTAGATACATATTTTGTATAACAGCACATATCGATATACACACACTCAGCCCTCCTCAAATCAAAATAGAATTAATAACATATTTATATCAACAATAGCTTAGCTTTCAGCTGCGCGCTCAAGCTTATGCTGTTCAGTGATTGAGCGCTTTTCCACGAAACTCTTCAGAACAAAGCGGAGAGAATATTGAACGGCGTCAATAGCTTAAAAGCTAGCAAATACGACCAAACTAGTTCTAGCATGAAATGCAATTTTACTAGCGCCAAGCTTTGGTCTAGCGCCTTGCGTCGCTGATGCGCGGAAATGCTAAAAATACGACGCGAATGAAAAACAGTTTAGCTTAGCAAACCAGCATTACTTTGGCTGGAGCATCGAGCTTTCAGCGCTTGCATTTACGCTCACAATGCACCCTTTCGTGCAAGCGCATGCTTAACATTTACGAGTGTTCGGGACGTGGTGAGGCGGGTGTGTGTTTAGGCACACACACAGCGCGCCACGTTAAGGGCTTAATCGCTTTGACGGGGTGTTTTGAGCAACTCAAAATGTGGGCTTTCACAGCATGCACAAATGCATTTTCGTTTGGGAATTTTCTCTGAGTCGCCTCGCGACCGCAGATCGCAACCGATAGATCGTTGTGGCGTCATACTATCCAGCACGCTAACGTCTCGATTTGCATTGCTAAACGCTTGGAAAATGGCAGCGCTAAGTGAGGTAAATCGTATGCTTAGCAGTTTGGTGCGGCGCGCTACAGAAATATTTAGCGCTGTCATAGCAGCTGTAGCGACTAGTTTTAGAATGACGCGCTTTGTTGACGGTATGCTCAGCGGCATTCGCTCCGCCAATGGCTAAACTGTATGATTGATCTGATTTCGATGGAAACGTACGCGGAAGTCAAGGCTGTGGTTATCGCGCACCTTTGCTGATACAACACAATTCAAGTGGCTAGCTATTTCGATTAAAAATAGATTTCCTTTCAAAATAATATACAAAATAGTGCTGTAAAAAAGTGAGTGTGCGTGACTGGTGCGTTTTCGTAGCGCTTTATAATAAACACTTGGAATATATTATTATATTATAAGCAAAAATTTAGAAAAACCTACCAACTGTGCTTTTGTTAAGTGTTCAACTACAACAATTTATTTCTTTCGCTCGCCTCGTTTCAGTTAACTCAAAACAATTGCTTGGCGCCACCCACCACAGTGCCTCATCTGCAGCTAACACCTTCTACTACACACACAACAACGCCGATGCAATCATCCGCTCAACACTCGCTTTCACTCAAAGTGGAACAAGCACAAGTTTCCACTAACGCATTTCTCGAACCATCTAACGCAACCGCGTCCTTGTCCTCGTCTGCGTCGTCTTCAACCACCTACAACGATCCTTTCGCCGCCTATGCCGAAAACTTCGATCTATCACTACTACCTCAGGATTGTGCTCAAACAAACGCTAATATACCCACTATAGTATATCAATTTGGTTGTAATACACCCACTACACCAACAACGACACCCGCATTGTCCCCAACCGCCGTGCCGTTTCATAACCTATTAACACCACCACAGATTAAAGTCGAGCAAGCCTGGTCGTTCGGTTCCACTATCTCCCTGCCGGAGGAGATCAAGCGCGAGCCACAATCGCAACCGATGCTTAAGTCGGCGAATCAATTGATACCACCACCACCGTATCCGCATATTTATCCCTCACCCCAATCGAGTCCCGCTCAATCGGAATACGGTTTTCCGCAATCACAATTCGCCGGTTGTTTCGAGTCGCAGAGCTCCTCGTTGAGCTCGTCGCGTTCATCTCTGCACCCCTCATCGCCATATCCCTCGCTAGATGCCTGCAATATTAAGCAAGAGTTGCACATCCTGCCACCATCGCCACCAGAGTCCAACTGTGAAGCTCCGTCTCCGCATTCGTCGTGGCCCGATATTAAATCGGAACCGCTTGATGCTGATGTGGAGACTTTGATCGATCTGAAAATGTTGCTCGATAAAAAGGAGTTCTCCAACGCAGCTTATAACGACTACAACAATAGCAGTAGTGAATGTCATTTGAAACCGTCGGTAGCGATGCCCGTACAACAACAACAACAACAGCAGCATCAGCAACAACAGCAACAGAAAAGTCAAGATCATCAAATGCTACGTGAGTTCTTCGAAGAGAACCACTTTCCCATGGGTTGTAGCATGAATCAAGTTGGTGGCAATATCGAACAAGTGATCTCAATGGCCCTCGAGGATACGAAGAGCCAGGCCGTGGAGACCTGTGCCAAATTGCAGATATCACAAGGTAAGTTATATATTGAAGACTCAGTTCTTGTTTTGGGGACGATTTTAAGGGTTTATTTATTGATAATATCGTCAATTATACAACTATAGTTCCTTCCTTTAATCGGTAACGAACTTGATAATGTTCCTTACAGTCGGTAATAGACTTGATAATTTTTGGTTTTAAACTTACTGAGCAGTTTCTTATTTCTTTTAGGAAAGATTTAAAAGTCGCGAGACCAAAGTATATCCTTAAGGCTTCCACTTTAATTCGAAGTGCTTCGATTAAGTCAAGACGTCAAAAAAGTAGTCAAAGTTCGGAGGCTTTAGCAGTTTCTGACAGCCTATAGTGTAAATACGGGATCTTAAAAAAATTTTTACCTTAAATTTAACAAAGTAAATGAATTCCAATTTCCGTGGACCCGAATAATACGCGATTTCAATACCATAAACTCAAAATTTATATTAAGGCTCTCAGCACTTTACGTATAAATATTGCTTGAGCTCCACTTTTAGGTTCTTCATAGTTTAAAGTACTAAGCTCGTTTCATAGTAAAGATTGTTCGTAGAAGGTGTACGATCTATCTTCAAAGATTGTCTCTCTTTGGTATTATTGAGAACTCTATGTGACTTCAATAATTGATCAAAGGGCTACCGAAATTTCTAAAGCTTTATTGATGCAGTGAAAGGTACTAATTAACTAAGTCTCATATTTTATGTCCTCCAATTGATTTCCTACTTTTGAAAACGTGTCTACGCCCATTTTACCGAGTCTCTAATGGAAAAATTTTGTCTCATTGAAAAAATTTAGTCTTAATGTTCTCGTCTATTTTTCAGATCCCTGCGATTGGTCGGTATCTCAAGCACACTCTTGGCTACGTTCCACAGTAGCCCAGTTCAAATTGCCAGAAATTGAAGATTTGGAGGCAAAATTCCCGGAAAATGGTGCAGCACTAATATTACTCAGCGAGGAAGAATTTAAGCGACGAGTGCCAGAGGTAAGTGGAAAACAAGAGCATTTTGTGAAAAGGCGAATTATCGAAAAATGCAAAATCGTTTACAGCAAAATTTAATTATCGATAGGTGAAAAATCTTTTCCATAAAATCGGTTTATCAATAAACAACAAAATTTATTTTACTTGGAATTTTTGCATGCAATCGATTTATCGATAAATTAAAAATCATTTTTCATGAAATAGAATTATCGAAAAAGGAATCGGTTTATCGATAAAAACGAAAAATTTATTAACTTAGAATTTTGCATACAATCGATGTATCGATAGATACGGAAAAAATTGCTTTCATAGATTTTTAGTAGAAAATCAAATTATCGATAAACGAAAATCATTTTGCATAAAATCGGTTTAACGGTAAATACGAAAAAAGCTATTAGGGCCAATAACTTTTAATAAAACTAAATTCAAATTCAAACGAATTTCACTTACGCAATCGCAACTCGTTTACTAAGCCGTCCCTTGTGTTAAGTAGAGCACAGAAAACCAAAGCAAGATGCAAGGTAGTTTTTCCATTATAATGTTTCGTATTGTTGTTAGTGCGCGACACCGTAAATGCCGTAAGCTTTAATATGCATTTGCCCCAAAAATACAGTTACACGAGTTGGACAACATTCGGGCGGGCAGAGCGGCATGTGCAGAAGACGCATTCAATAATGTTTAGTGGTGGACAAAAGACGAAAGCACTGCTTATCAAAGCAGCAACAGCAAAACAGCAACAAAAGCAAGGAGAGAAAGAAAGAAAGACGGGCTTGTCGAAGTGGTCGCACCAAATTCCAAATACTCATATAACAAATACGAATGGGTTACAAAATCAAGGGGCCAAAATTTAATTTTGCACAAAAATGGACATTGTAAAATTAAACAAACACAAATAAGTAGGCAACAACAAAGTAGCAAACTAGCGAAGAAGAGACGAGAGAATCGAAGAAACAAGTTTCGTAACCGCGTTGACGTCATTTTCGTATAAGCCCGACACACACACACACACACTCACTCAATGAAGAAGCAGCGCTTGCGCCTAAAAGCTATAATTAAAGTAAAACAACAACAACAATGATAGCGCAACGGTAAGGTGCTTCAGACGCCACCATCACCAACAACAACACACCGCTGAAACTAGTAACGATTAGTAAGCTTTTAACGCACCACAACACCGACACAAGTGGCAAGCGGTGCGCGGTACCGAGCGTGGAACGAGTGACTAGTTAAAAGCAATAACAACAAAAATGTGTTAAATTTATTTTTGGACTAACCAAATGGAAGATCCGAAAGAAAGGAGGAAGACTAATGGTAAAAATAACAACAGTTATCGAGTTGAAGCGCTGGAATGCAGAGGCAAAGGTGGCAAAGGGAGAGCGCGATAGCGTGCGAAAGAGAGCGAGAGCGGCGCGTTAAATGAGCTTTGTTGAAGAAAATGTGTTTTTGCTGTTGTTTCTTGTTGTTTTTGTTCTATAAACGGGTATGCAAACGAAAGTAAGTGACTAGCACCAAGTGCTATGGAAAACAAGTGCGGCAATAAAGCAAAAACAATAAAATTAAAACGAGCTGCACTTGCGCAAAGTATTGAAGAGTGTTGCCACCGGTATAAACTGAAACATTTCTGAAATAAATTCTTAAAATCGTCGATAAAATAGCGGGTGCTATTAATTATAATGGTAATTACATGATTTTCAGACCCGTGCCCACAAATGGTGCACTCGTTCCAAACTGACCTAACCCAAAAATTTTCGAAAGTTTCTGAGCTTTTGAAACTCAATAGAAAACTTCCGCAACAGTAATCCTGAGGTTTTTTTAACTTCTTCTTCTTTAAGGTCTGAGATCTGAAGATATTTACAATTTCTAACGGTTCTTTCCATTTTTGCGGCTGCCACTATCTATTAATATACTAGAAGAACAGTTTAGTTCAAAACTCACATGCGAGTAACCATATATTCAAAATTTAGCTTCAGCAATGGCCCTCAAACACCCTTCCAGTCAAAATCTCAGAGAACAAGGTATACAAAACGAGAGAAAACCAAACGAAAAAAAGACTCAAAAGGGTACATTCCACTAAGTTCATACTATGTTCATTTCATTTCAAGATGGCAACACTGGCCGGTAAACATGCAGCAATATAAGCCAAATCAACGAAATCAGCAAAGCGAAAAAAATTGCGCAAAACAAAAAAACCAAAAAGTCGAAAATGACAAGAAAACCGGCAAATGCAACAACAACGACAACAACGCGCGGCAGCAATCAAAACAAAATCGCAGCCAGAACGACTTCATATCGACGACACGACACTCTTTTGAAAGTGCAAAGAGGAAGAGTAAACGGAGCGTCGGTGACGGCGACAGATTGACCATGATCACGTCAAAGCCGCGCACCAGCCAGACACAATCGCAAGCTAGCAGCCTGAGAGCGGGCAGACGTCGCCGAAGAAATGCAATCGATGAAATGAAAAAATCAGTAACCGTGGTCATGGACGAAGGTGAAAAAGAATGCGCGAGTGTGAAGGTTGTTTAGTGAAATTGTAGCTGTCGCCGCTATCGCGCCGCTGCCACGACGACTGGTGGCGGAAGGGGGCCGAAAGGCCGTTCGTTGTTGTGGCTTCGTCGCGACCAGCTGGAAAATTATTATGCGCCGAATTGTGATAATTTACCCAAAGCTGATGCGTTGTGCATAATGTGCAAAAGCAACAAAAGTGGCAGCAACAACAACAACAATATAAATTCAGTTGTTTGGGAAAAGAGACAAACAAGTCGCCGAGTTGCATGTTGGACGGCACAGCAACAATAACAATACGGTGCACAACAACACTACAAACAGTCGAAACAGCAATGACAACAACAACAATACGGCTCGCATGACGATGTGGAAATAAAGTAACTGAGCCAACGACCAGCAACGACATTGCAAGGTGAAAGTGAGCCGATTTTGTCATTATGGTTGTTGTAGTTATATATACACAATAAGCTCGTTGATTGTTGCTGCTATTGATATGTTGTAGTTGTACAACAACACTGGGCCGTATTGTAGATTGCGTGTCTTTCGGCGCTTTGGCTGTTTTGTAGGCAACCACGTTGTTGGGCCACTCTCGACCCACCACCGCCCGCTCTGCCCCCTCGGCGCACATTCACTGCCACAACAGCCGATTCGGCGCAGTGACGACGTGGTCTGATCACTGCTGGCCCACTCGTATGCGCTGGTCTATAAATATCACAATATTAATGGTTTTTTGGGTTTCGTTACTCGCTACTCGTTTGCATTGTGTCTGCTTGCTGCTGTTGCACTTTTCGGTACTGCTGTTGGTTACCGTGTCAATTGTAGATGAAAATATTCCATCAATGCAATCTCGGCTGAATGGCATCGCGCCGGCTTGGTTTGCATTTGGCTTTTCATTTTTTGATTTTTTTTTTGTTATTGCTGCAAGTGTGCGTGTTTGATTGGCTGTTGTTGTTGTATCTAACGGTTGCTTTGGTTGCTTCTTTCTTTTGTGTTTTTGTGTTTAACACTTTGATTTCGGTGACGGGTAAATCAGCGTTGATTGATCTAAATGAGGGAAATATGCAAATATCGATAACAAGCAGCAATTGTTGTGCTTCTTCTTCCCAATTAGGTTTGCATTAGGCGCTCAGAGTGGGCCAATTAAGGGAGAGTCACTCCTTTCTTGTTTTTTGATTGAGTTCTTTCAGAGTCGAATGACCGTTAAATAAGAAAATTAAGCTAGAATTAATTAAATATATAAATAAATGTATCGGATTCCAAAAAAGATCGAACCGAAGAGCTTTTTTGTAAGCTTAAGCTCAGTTTTCAGCCTAAAAAAGACTGCTCTAACAGAATTAAATTCTAGAAATATTCTGCAATGTGTCAGATCAAGAAAAACTGTATGGACATATTTGAAGTTAAGTTCAAGTTCTCCCAGCAACAAAATATTGCGAGCTTATTAGAATATCTGAGTCGTCCCTAATCAAAATACAAGTGTTACTAAAATAAAAGCTTTTTTTGACTTATACTACAATAAAGGGTTAGAGATGAGAAATTCGGGAAAGAGAACCCCGAATGCTAAAACATTTCTTTCAAATAAGTCCAAATATATCTGAGAGAAAAAAATTTGAGCTGTGTGAGCTTAAAAATCAAAGATTAGCTTACAGAAAAGGTATAAGCGAAAGATCGGGTTCTCATCATAAACATGCTGTGCTCTTGACTGACCTTCTATGGAACAGTGTTGAAATCACGTTTCCTCTGTGAACGGATCGGCAAAAAAACTCCGCACTAACTTTGAGGAAGTTTCGTTTTCCTTATTTTTTTGTTGTTGTGTTGATTATTATTTTTGTTGTTGTTGTATTCAATATTATTTTTTGTTGTAGTGGCTTCTATTTTTCTTAAAATTGTAGATATTGCTACAGAGCTGACATTTCTAATTAGAAATTTTTTGTTGTTGTTCTGAATATTAATGTTTTTGTTACAGTGGACTCTCTTTTCGAATTGTTTGTGATTTTTGCTGCAGAGCTGAGATTTCTAATAAGAAAATTTTGTGTTGTTGTATTGAATATTATTTTTGTTTTTGTTGTTGTAGTAGCGTCTTTTTTTCTAAAAAATGTGTAGATATTGCTAAAATTTTGTGTTGTTGTATTGAATAATATTTTTGTTTTTGTTTTTGTAAATATTGTTACAGAGCTGGCATCTCTAATTAGATATTTTAGTTGTTGCGTTGAATATTATTTTTGTTGTTGTTGTAGTGGCTTTTCGTTTTCCAATTATTTGAGATATTGCCACCCAGCAGACATTTCTAATTAGAACCACAACTTTTTCGCTTACTTAGACCCGACTTTCGCGAAAATACCATTTTTTTCGTAATCAAAAGGTTGAGTTTTTTTAGTTCAAATATTATATATTTGAAGATAGCTTCCAAACTACCAGTTCTTGACCGGAAATGAAGTACGCTCGGCATACGTGAACTCGATTTTCCTGAGAACAACTCACTAAGAAGACAACCCATTGACCTATGAGCTTTAGTTTTGTGAACCACTTTTAAGCAAACAGAAAATGTGGAGTGAGCTTTTTTTAAAAATGATTTAATATAGTCTTAAAAACAATTGTCCCAAGACAAAACAAACTGCTAGTTATCTGGAAGTTATTAAATTTGAAGAACAAGGAAAAACGTTTACTTCGAGGACACCAAAGCTGAAAACCCTTCACAAATAAAACCGTTTTTCATACGAGAACTTGACGTTAATCGGTCAGTTTGTAAGGCAGCTATATGCTTGTGGCGTCTGCTCTAAACAATTGTTTCCGAGATTATGAGGTTATACCGTTATTATAAGTAATAGTCCTAGCCAAATTGCGTGCTGATATCTTGCCAAATAAAGAACTTTTTCAAATAAGAACTTGAATTTATTCGGTCAGCTCGTATGGGAGCTATATGCTATAATGGTTCGAGATCGGCGGTTTCGAAAAATAAGCAACTTTTCGGGAAGACAGGGAAGTGTGTTAAATCAACTCAGTGTTACAAGCTTCGTGACAAACTTAATATAAACTTTTAAAATTTTAAAAATATTTATTTTTTTAATTTTCACATCAAAAATCAATTTAAATTTGCCACAAAACAATGCTCGAATTCACTATTATTACAAAACTCAGCTATTTATTAATTTATATACGAAAACCTACATAAATTTATTGCTGTTAAAATCATATAATTATTAGCCGCACACTATCAATCAAAATATATAACAAAAAAAGAGAGCAATAATTACAAACAAAAAATATTTCCAAAAGCTAAGCCTCCGCGAGAGTCCATTGCTCGCATGCAATGAAAGCATGGTTTGGTCAAAGGTCGAGCTAATATGCCACTGGCATGCTTTTATTTACATACATACATATATACGTATGATGTAGATAAATAGTTGCAATCAAAACAAAGTGCTTCTTCCTTTCGTTAAACTTCCAAAAATCGCCGCTAATACCAGTTATTTGTCGCCATCGAATTGTGTAACCGGGCATCTCTCTTTCCACACATATCCACACACGCACACATGTACACTCGCGCTGCCATACACATTCGTTGGGCGCTTACATAATTCTTAGAAAAGACAAGATAAAAACAGAAACTGTAATGATGGCACCGTATAAACATTAAATGACTAAGTTTTGACTGACTTTGGTATTAACTGAGCGTATGCAAATGAGAGCCGTTGACTTTCGTCGCGACAAGGCCGAATTTCGATACAAAATGAAATACATATACAAATATATACATGTATAGAAGTGTGTGTATGCATGTATGAAAAAAATGCGTTTGTGGCAGCGACAGTAGAGAAGCGCTGTCGGCAACGTCAGTTTAGTTGTTGGCTTTTATTACCAGACACAGTTAATGGATTTCGAACTTTTTGGCATTCCTCATTATGGCCTCACGGGAAAATCGATTATTTATTTGGAAATATCTATAAAGGGTTGGTGATTATAAGCCATTGTTCATTCCACACTGCTTACGCGGTTATAGCCGAGTTTACAGCAGAGCGCCAGTTATGGTCACCACCTGGCCTTTCCAACGTAGAGGAGGCTTCCTCTTCCTCTGCTTCCTCCGGCCGGTACCGCGTTGAACACTCTCAGAGCTGGAATATTTTCATCCTGATGACATGATCCAGCCAGTGTAGCCGCTGTCTCTTAATTCGCTGAACTATGTCAATAGCGTCATATATCTCGTATTGAGTAGGCTTATCCCACGGTACTTGGCGCAGATTGTGAGGTTTTCCTTTTTATGGATTGGACAGAGCACACTTAAATTCCAGTCATCGGGAATGCTTTCGTCCGACCATATTCTACAAATAAGCTGATGCAGGCTCTTTATCAGTCCTTCGCTGCCGTATTTGAATAGCTAGCCTGGCAACAAATCAGTCCCAGCCGCTTTGTTGTTCTTCAGACGGGTAATTGCTATTCGAATTTCTTCATGGTCGGGCAATGTGACGTCTGCTCCATCGCTATCGATTGGGAAATCGGCTTAACATCTCCTAGTGTTGTGCTTTCACTGCTATTCACCAGGTTGGAAAAGTGTTCCCTCCATAATTTCAGTATGCTCTGGGTTTCAGTCACTAGATCACCGCTGGAGGTTCTAAGAGAATATGCTCCAGATCTTAAAACCTTCAGTTAGTCTTAAAAACTTCTATTATTCTACGGCTATTACCATAACAATGTAGCGTTATTTACTTTCCAACGAGGTCTGAGTATAAGAAAAGGGCGCTGGAGATCATAACCCGAGAATACTATGGATGCCAAGGCCATTTGTCGAAATTATTCTAAAGTTTTCACTGATTTGTCGCACTGTGTATGATCTCTATACTTGCATGTTTAGTATGTTCTTTATATAGATCTTACGTAGCCATTAAATTATATTTGATCACACATTTCAACGTGCAAAATTTTGCTATACTGGAGTGTCTGTTCTTCTAGAGAAATTCATATACTCGTATAATAATACATTTTTATTTTAAATCTTTTAAAATCTTTTACCAGCAGCTGAATTGCACTGATTAATTTTCCTTATCTTCTTTCATTTCAGAGCGGCTCCGACTTGTACGCGCAGCTAGAGGTGTGGCGCTATCATTTCAACAGCAATGCGGCAGAAAGCGACGGTAAGCTTCATAAGAAACACTTTAATCTCTACTAAAGCAAATTAATCAACGAATTACTTGCACTTTCAGATGACGAGGATATGCTGCCCACCACAAGCGCTCTAGCTGTTGCCGGCACAACAACAACCACAACAGCAAAATCAACTGACACGAAGCGCACCGGCCGCAGCGGTGGCTCACACATACACCTGTGGCAATTCCTCAAGGAACTGCTCGCCGAACCGCATGCACACGGCACGGCCATACGTTGGATCGACCGCAACCGGGGCATATTCAAGATTGAAGATTCGGTGCGTGTAGCAAAATTATGGGGCGGACGCAAGAATCGACCAGCAATGAATTACGACAAATTATCGCGTTCCATACGGCAGTACTATAAGAAGGGGATCATGAAGAAGACCGAGCGCTCACAACGTTTGGTCTATCAGTTCTGTCATCCCTATCAGTTGTAAGCTGGAGAGCACAAATTAGAAGAAATGTGAAAGTGAGACGGCGCGTAGAAAATAAAAAAGGCATTTGGGTTATGCAATGTTCATTTGGTGTGGCAAAGAAATGGCCTTAATGACAAATCAATAATTTATTGCTATTTATTTATTTATTTATTGCATATACATATATACAAAATATTTATTTATTTATTTAAATTATAACGAAAACATATTTATTCGTGGATGCTAAGAAGTTCAATAATTTATTTATTTATTAAATTATTTATTTATTAAAATATTTATTTATTTATAAACGAAAGAAAGTGCCTGTAAAATTACGCAACGCTGTTGTGTTAGAGGCCACAGCATTGCTTAATAATGCTGTTGATAATTCTTGAATCTCTGAAATGTCCAGTGACCAATAATAACTTACGGCAATACTGTTAGTATTGCTGCGTATGAAAATTGGCAACGTTGGAACGGTTTTAAAGCAATATTATTATAACAACAACTTAGTAAAAAAGTAATTTTGTAATAAATAAGATAGAGTATGAACTTTTTATACATTTTTTTTTATAATCTACAAAGCTTAATTGCAAACACAGAAATGTATTTTCTTAACCCGAAGTAAATGCGGTTAATAATTTGACACTTGTTTAAGTACTCGTATTTAATCAATGTTTCACAAGTTCACTTTATGCTTGAAGCATCACGCACAGTATAAAGTGCTTCACAAGTTCAGTTATTACTCTATGCATTGCCAAAACAAGTTTCCATTATGAAACCGTTCGAAAAACACGCCTTGGTAACACTGGAAAGCCATATATCTATGATATATCACTTTAAGTTCTATGAACAAAAGAATTTAACTTTAAGTACTGAAGCGATATCGCAAGTTATGAAAAAGGGTGAGTCGTATTTGACACCTTTGCGTGTTTGCAACGAAAATGTGCTTGGCAGAAAAGCGTAGATAAAGCGGATTTCCATATTAGTATGTACCAAAAACATAATAGAAATGCTGCCTTGAAAATTTTTTTACTAAAAGCTTTTATGCAGAATAAAATATTAAGAAATATGTAAACATATATAAACAAAGAAAAGATTTTTCGATGAACGTCCCGTTTTCCTTGCTCAATTTAACCAAAGGAGATTGTAAATATTGTTATTTAAAATATATACATTATATTTATATACGTAGCTATTTATTACGGCGCATGTTATGTGAATGGTTTAATTTTGTAGTGAATATGTTTTCAGGTGTAGGTTATTTATTGTAGCTATAGGGTTAATGCAATTTCAAAGGTATCTTAGAACCAGCAAGTAGTTTTTACTTATATACATATTTATTGACATTTTACAATGAAAAAAAAACAAAAAATATTTTTAATAATATTTTTTATACACAATTATTTATTTATTTATTGCTAATAATGTGGTGAAATACAATTTTCACAATGGTGTATAAATTAATTAATTAATTTAATTTATTTATTTATTGATTTTTTTGTATGAAGAACAAAAGCACTTAGCAGCAAGACAATGAACAAATCAATGCCACTCGTAGCTGTTTAAGAATTATTTATTTATTAACTTAAGAAGGCGTGTATTTTCATGCAAGAAAATAACAAAAACAATAACCAATGCTAGAAAAAGTGTTGAACTAAACCATTTTTCCCCTAAAGAAATGCCATTTGAAAGAAAATTATTAATTTATTAAATATAAATATTATATTTATTTATTTATTTTAGCATTAAGTGCGGAAGAAGTGTTTTGTAATAATTCACCTAAGACAATGAACGTCAATTTGTGCCTATTTAATTTATGCGATAATCTAATGTGCTAACTTATTTATTACATAATTTATTTATTGGCGCCTTAGCACCGCAATGACCAATAATGGTCGACTTGGCCAAGTTGCAAGTAGCTTTAAGCGTTTAAGCTAAATACGAAGCAAGCAGCAGCTTGTGTACAACATAATTTTATGTGAACAGAGTTGCCAAATATTTACAGAAACTTTTTTTATATAATAACTCAATGGGAAATCAATTTCGCACTCAAACAAACTCAAACAAAAACAAAACATAAAGCGGCAAGATCGTTGCTTTTTCAATATTTATACATTGTTTGTGCCAGGCAAATCAATTATTTATATCGTAATTTATTTATTTATTTAAAAGCAAACAGACATTCATTATAATGTTAAAAGTATTTATTTATTTATTTTGTTGCAGGTGTAACATTTCGATAATTGGTAAAAATGCAATTGACATATGTCAAAAAAATTGTGTGTGTTATGAAAACAATCAGGTTGAGAATGGTAGGTATTGTGGAAAGTAAAAAATAAAACCAACTAGCAACAACGCTCCAATATAGATGTGGTGAGACTGTGCCCTTCTGTAAGTACAGTACTGCCGGACTGCTTTCTTATTGCTTGGAGGCACGACAGGCTGGCCCAGCCTGCGCCAGATTCCAGAACGTGGGACTAGAGCAATGAATTGCGGTGGGGCTCCATACCATAAAGGAGTTGCTCCGCATGGAAGAGAAAGTGGGGGAAAGAACGTACTGGCAGCAAGCTACTACAGAGGAATTACAAAGTTGTAAGGTTTAGAGATATGATCAACCTCCCTCCAGATAAATTCCGCAAGCTCAGGAAGCACTTGTCCAACATGAGGAAAGTGTGTTGCGCAGTTTGCCGGTTTCGCGGCATGAAAAACGAAACTCCGGTACAGGAGATTGCACAGAAAGTTGTAGATGCAGACTCAAGGCTCTAGCTACTACGTGGGTCGCCCTGCAAGCTCCTGGAATTAATCAGTTCTGGACCTTTAGGACCAAAACAACTACAAACCCTGAATTATTTTCTCTCCTCCCATCTACTTAGAGCAAATTTTTTTTCCCGGCTGGACCTTTTTGCAGCTCAGTTTTCTACTTTCCTGCATTCCAGGATGCTTTGACTTTGGCTCACCTTCTTTTGACTTGAAATCCTCCTGGGTCAGATTAGTCTGTGTCCTAATTCATTCCATTTTTCCTTTTCCATTTTTTAGTAGATTACATAAGTAGCCGTCTGAAGAAAGCACAAAGCGGCGGGTGCCGATGGATAACCGCTCAGAAGCTTATTCAAATACAGTGTCGAAGAACTGGATAAAGAGGCATGCAACAGCTTCTTTGAAGAGATATGGTCCGACAAGAAAGCGTTCCCGATGAGTAGAATTTAAAGTGCTGCTGCCTAATCCATCAAAAAGGAGACAATCTGCATAGGCCAAGCCTCGTCAACATCCCATAAGGAAGTCTCTATCGAGGACGTACTGTAAAAGATTAAAAGAGCCTACCTCTGCATGTTTGCAGGCTGGTAGTGCATTATCGATGTGGTCTTGGGCTTAGAGAAAGTCAACGACGACTGACCAGATACTTCACCATACGCCAATTCTTAGGAAAATGCACGTGAAGACGATCAAGTGCTAAACCACTCTTCGGAAGCTTGAGCAGCACCAAAGCTCCGTGGTGATCGGAACGATAAGGACACTCCCAATCGTGCTGTGAAGACTTCTTCAAGATACTCCTGGAAAAAATAGAGCAGGCTGCAGAACAATGAACGTCAATTTATTGCCTATTTAATTTATGCGATAATCTAATGTGCTAACTTATTTATTACATAATTTATTTAATGGCGCCTTAGCACCTAATGACCAATAATAGTCGGCATTTAGAAGTGCAGAAGTAGCTTTAAGCGTTCAACAAATACAAGCAAGCAACATAATGTTGCAACATAATTTAATATGAACAAGTTGCCGAAACCTTCACAAACTTTGCCGTATAATAACTCAATGGGAAATCAATTTATTATTACTCAAACAAACTCAAACAAAACAAAACATAAAGGCTTGTGCAGCGTCATTTTGCTTTTATAATATTTATACATATTTATTTATTTATTTATTTGCCGAACAATCAATTATTTATATCGTAATTTATTTATTTATTTAAAGCAAACAAAACGTTAATTATAATGTTAAAAAATAATTATTTATTTATTTGTGCAAAGGAATTGTAACATTTCGATAATTGAAATAAAATGCAGATTGACATGTAATAAAGTGTTGGTGTATTGTAAAACAATCCGGGATGGAATAAGTGAATTGTATTGTAGGAAAATAAAAATAAAACCGAAGCTAACTTGTTCTTCGCTCAAGTATAGATGTAATGAAATTGGGGGCTATAAACACTTCCTTCTACCATAGAAATTTCCAATGCTGCCGGACTGCTTCTCTTATTACTTCAGGCACGACAGACTAGCCCGGCCTGCGTCAGATTCCAGGACAGTGGGATAAATCAGCACATTGCGGTGGGGCTCCATACCATGAGGTTGCTCATGGAGAAGTGGGGAAAGAACGTACTGGCAGCAAGCGCGGCTGAGGGTTACAGGTTGGCAAAAGGTTTAGAATGTGATCAACTTCCTCGGATAAATTCCGCGAACAGGCACTTAACCGGCATGACAAAATTGTATTTGCACGCAGTTTGCAGACGCTGGCATGAAAAACGAAACTCCGGTACACGTTGCAGAATGTTGTAGATGCAGACTCAAGGCAGCCTCCATCTACGTGAGTCGCCCTGCAAGCTCCTGGAGATTAATCCAGTTCTGGACCTTTAGGACCAGAAACAACCACAAACCCTGAGTATTTTTCATCTATCTATCTGCGCCCCAGGCAATTTTCTAAACTGGACCTTTTGCAGCTCAGTTTCTTCCCGTGGTGCCTGACTTTGGCTCACCTTCTTTTGACTTGAAATCTCCTGGGTCAGGTAGTCTGTATCATTTCATTCCATTTTTCTTTCCATTTTTGGTAGTACATAAGTAGCCGTCTGAAGAAACACAAAGGCAGAACCGATGGATAATACGCTTAGAAGCTATTCAAATACAGTGTCGAAAAGGGCGATAGAGGCATTAACAGCTTCTTTGAAGAATATGGTCCGACAAAGGCGTTGGTAGGTAGAATTTAAGTGTGCTTTGCCTAATCCACAAAAAAGGGAGACAATCTGCGCCAAATGACCTCCTCAACCCATATAAGAGTTCTATCAGGCGTACTACCAAAGGTTGCAAAACCTACCTCTGCGCGGCGGCAGTGCATTATCAGTAATAGCCGGTGCCAGGCAGAAATCAACAACTGACAGATGTTACCACTACGCCAATTCTTAGAAAATACCCGTGAAAGACGATCGATACAAACCACCTCTTGCTTCGGAAGCAGAGCAACACCAAAGCTCCCGTCGCATCGGGAACGATAAGGACACTCCCAATCGTGACTTCTTCAAGATACTCCTGGACAAAAATAGTTTGAGCTACAGAACTAATGAAATTCTCTTCTATAAAAGTTGGAAACAAGCCCGATTAAAATCTACTTTCTCTGGACTGGAGAGGAGACGAAACAAATAGGTCTGGTAGTAAACGAGGGCAAGGCAAATCTCTGTCATCAAACAGAGCGTCGTTGCGACTGTGATTTGTCTCCCACATTACATACTATTGACAGTCATTCCTTCCAGAGTTAGCAGATAATTTCATCTATCTTGGAGATCATCATCAACCGCATGTTCGACGCTGAAATCCAGCGCAGAATAACTCTTACTAATAGAATTTACTACTTCGGACTGGAAGTAGGCAATTGAAGTAGGATTCTCTCTCGACAAACAAAGTCAAACTCACAGTCGTTGTATTTATTTGGTGCAGAGGTATGGACTAGCAACAATATCGGATAGATCGACGTTACGATTTTTTTAAAAAAAGATTCTGCAGAGATTTACGGTCATTTACGTATTAGCTAGGGCAAATACGCATCGATGAAAATACCCATATGTGTTAAAAAGTAGTATCGCATACTGTGCCATTGCTATATATATTTTATTGGTTAGGCGGTACTTCTTCCCAGCATTCATTTGTTTGTTTTCTCGTCAGTTATCTTGTGGTCATGACTATTTCAATTTCGTCCGAAGTAGGAGTGTTTTGACATTTCAACACTTAAAATTCCATTGTAACTAACGTTCCATTGGTCTGCACCAATTTCCTTTCATTTATATCATTCAGTAGTTCCCTATCTTTAAGATAGCTTCAAATCATTTTCATCAAGTAGGGGAGATTTTTGAAACGGGTTGCTAGTGCGTCTATCATATTGACCTATTTGGCGCTATTGAATGACTTTCTTATGTCTATTACTGCAAGGAGGACTATTGTTTTTTCGTGGATCTGCCTGGAATATAATATATAACTCGTAACTGGCGCTTCGGAACTGAGCCCAGCTAACAAAGTTGTTTGAGCGCATTAAAGACCATCACAGCCCAGGCTTTTTAAATTGAACAATGACAGTACTTAACCCTTTCTTATTAGTATATATGCACCTTGCCTTCGCCTTTTGGAGGACACTACTAATTTCTGCCAGATTAAGATGTTACAAGGTACTTTCTCATATAAACATAGATTTGACATTGCCTGCCAAGAAGAGAGCACCATTAAACAAGACATCATCGTAAATTAAAATTTGGTGTAAAACTTTTTGAACTTAAAGCTCCGGAAAACGCAATCGTTAAGCTAAGTTAAACACAAGAGTTTAAAATTTCAATAAGACAGACACACTTATGTGCATACAAACATGTATAATACACACAACGTAATAGTAGTTGGTAATCGCCGAGTATGCCGACAGGAGCGAAAGGTGTAGAAGACAAGGGGTTAAAGAGATACACAATAATAAGTAACCATTCGGTGGCGCGGCAGCTGGCTCTGCCATATGTACGCCGAAGTGCCTCCGCACACTCCGCGAGCATGTCTTTGCTACAATCACTTCACAAGTTTGCTACACATATTCACTTTAGAGGGTATGTATTAATACAGAACATTTAAGACTAACTAAAAGAAAATATGAAAAGCAATAGATATTATATATATATATATATACCTATATATAAAGGCAAAGTATTACACAGAAGGAAGAACAGACTTGCACTTCGTGTGCGCGCGCAAATACTGAAGACGTTGGCGTACTGCGGAAGGTCCTTGCAAAGACGAGGACATTACGCCAGTGCACGGCATCGTTCTGCAGTGCCGATGCAGGCATGGTAATTAATGCCAAAAGGACCTAAAGGTGCCGCCATGTATACGTGCTGGGTATGTTTGGGTACGCAATGGTGCCTCTCAGCTCCAGCAATATTGAGCTATTACGAAGACAGGACAGTCAACCTGCTGCTTACTATAAACATTATATGTGTGGTGTATATGTACAATTATAGTAGCGTCGTAAGATCTTGTCAGAACTTTTACAAAGTTGCAAACACACTTCTTAAGGGCGCTCCACCTTCCTAGCCACCACTTCAACACGAGTATATCAGTCATGCCTCTCATGTTACCTAACCATCTGGGAGAGATAAGGAAAGTATGTTTGTTTGCATCTAACAGCTTTCCTGGCAGTGGGTTTCACCCTAAGTAATTTGTATTTATGCAATTTTAGAATTTATATATGTACATTAAGGTTGCCAGGAAGTTTGCCAGCACCCATAAAGAAAGCGTCAGAGCTGGAATATGGGTGCATTCATATACGTCACCATGTTTTACCTGTCGTCCTTCTCTATACGCTACTACCAATTCAGAAGGAGAAATGTTGAGTTATTGTCTAAAACTATGGTGCTTAATCAGAAAAGGAAATTCTTGAGATCAGATCACTGGCACATAGCTGGTATACAGGCAGAGCTAGTACTAACATTTAACTTTCTCATTTGACGAGATATTTTCACAGAGAACTTGACACGAGTTATTGTCACAAGATCAAGGAATACTATAGGATATAAGCTGCCATACAAATTGACGGAGCAAACTAATGTTCTTGTATGGAAACTTTTTTTTATTTCAGAAGACTAGCGTGGATATACAGCTTCGGTGCAGCTAAATTAAGTTCTATTTACTTTTATTTTATTTCTATTTTTCGCTTTCTGCTAATAATTAAAAATATACAGAAATGTTACTATTTACTTTAGTGTCAGCGTGGACGCAACGAAGTTTAATAGATTGTGCAACTAAGGGCCGCGTCATCTCCTTGTGCCGTGTGGTGCCTAAATGAAGTAAGAGTAAAGTTGAGTTTATTATTATTATTATTGTGATACCGCTGCTAAACTACAGCGAAGTCGAATTGATTCACCACTAGCACGCACCCACACATCCACCGCCTACAAACACGCATCACACACACATACAAACAAACCAAAGCAAGAAAAAGTTTCGCTGCTACAGCAATATCCTCCACTTCCAGCTCTGATTTTAAACCGACATTTTGGTCTTTATTTCTACCACACCTTCATTTCATTCTTTTTTGACTCTGTTGCATGTAAACGGCGTTTCCACCACATTTTCTATACCGCAGCTAAGCTCATTGCGCGTCTTTCAAGTGCTTTACATCAACTTTGTTTTAAAGGTTTAGAAATACAAATACTTTTTTGGTTGCTTAGCAACTTGGCACGCTGTAGCCACCATTATGATGACGTATTGCACATACTACGCAGTAATTTATCTCTCTACGATAAACGGTTAATTCAAAACTATGTTTCGGACATGTTTGGTTCTATGCGTGCAGGGGAAATCTGGAAAAATCAGGGCGTCTAGTCCCCTAGGCATCAGCAGTCGTTGACCGAGAGAGTCGCTCTCTCAGCAGACCGAGTATATATAGTATTGGGTAGTATTTTCGTATTTTCGCTATGTTTTAAAATTTTTGTATAAAAAAAGAGAAGAATACCACGTAAGCCCCCAATGAAATTTGTGAAGCTTACGGAGACGATGCTGTATCAGTTCGGGTAGCACAACAATGGTTCGCTCGCTTCCGTTCTGGTAATTTCGATGTGAAAGATGAAACTCGCTCTGGTCGACCTACCGTTGAAAAAGTCGATGAAATTATGGAAAAGATTGATTATGGCCGTCACGTAAACACCCATGAGGTCGCTAAGGAACTTAATATTCATCATCAAACGGTTTTGAGCCATTTTAAGCTCATTGTTTGAGTACCACATGAATTGTCTGTGAAAAATTTAATGGACCGAATTAACATCTGCGACTCTTTGCTGAAACGAATGGAACCGAACCATTTCACAAACGAACAGTAACAGAGGAGATTGAAAATTAGATCAAATGGGCAATGGTAAGATCATGGTCAATTAGTGAGTTCTTGCGTAGCCCATAAAGCCAGGATGACGCCTCGGGAAGTTATGCTGAGTGTTTGGTGGGGTGGAAAGGGAATCATCCATAGGCTGCTTCCAGTCAGTTCTAACGGTGGATTTCCACATTTGTCAACAAAATGGCCAGAACTGATCCAGCAGAAAGACTTCGACTTCATCAGGATAACGCTAGACCACACACATCTTTGATGGAGTCGACAAAAACTAGAGAGAGCTTGAGTTTGGGATGTTTTGGTGCCTCCCATATAGCCTGACCTTGCACCATCGGACTACCTGAAGTACTACTGAAGTAAAGTTGGCTTTCAGAGAGCGCATTGAAAAATTACTTGTCGCTGTTTTTCCTTAGAAACCATAAAGTATTTTGGTGAATAACCATCTCTAGCGGAAAAAATCACTTAAAAAAGTAGTCGACTAAATTGGTACTTAATTAATTAATTAGAATTTCATTATAAACGTAAAAAAAAAGTTGAAGTTTGACTAGAAATGCAGAAAGACTTTTTTCAAACTACCCAATGAAGCCTTTTTCAAGAAGAGAAGAAATCTATGATGATAAGAATGGTCGAGCAGCTTCAGTTCACAATCCCCTCCTTCAGTTTTCACACATATTTTTATTGCGGTTACCCACAGCATGAGGACACAAAACACAACCATCATAAATATACCAAAATAACAATAGTAATAATAACTACTACTATATAATAGAGTAGATATTTTCTAAAACCAAAACCTTACGAAAACATTTTTAGAGGAATAAATTCAATGAAGTCAAACTTTCTCGTATTCATACGCGTATTTGGTATTTTCATATATTATACATGATTTTCAGTCTATGTTGCAGTGCTGTAAAATTTGCGGCGCGTCGGACTCATGGAAAAAGTGCAAAATGAAATTGAATTCACCACCCAGTAAATTCGATTAAAATGTTTAGTAGCAGAAATCAAGTAAACATTACGTTGAATTAACGGAACAGTAAATATTAGCAATTCGCATACCTCTTTTTAAGCGCTTGGAACACATCGCATCCTGCATTTGCAATTTATACGTTAAGCGTAAAATGTTTAAGAGATTTCCGAGGGCCTGCAAAGAGTCAACACAGTTAAGCCCTCCTTATCGGTCATAAATTATTAACCCAGATCGGCAAGTAAGCACCGACTGCGGCTATAAATGCGGCAGTGGCATTCGACAGCAAGTATTTGCAAAATTACAACTACCATTACAATTGCAAAGCCAATGGAAACGCTTTGCAAAGAGGTTGGAATGTGAGCGCAGCCAGATTAATATTACTGATGGCATAAGCAGGCTCTGATATTTTGAGCCCGCCACGACGACGACGACAGCGCGAAAGTGCGAGCAGACAGCCAACCAGCGGAAGGGTGGCGAGTGTTGCGCGATCCGCATGGCGTGAATCGGAGCTGGCGGTGTGGCGTGTAAGTTGTAAATAAACTACTAATGAGTACATTTTAATGCGTTAGTTTTAAATTCGCGAAAGCCTGTTCAAGCAGCCAGTAGTTGCTCCCATGATGGGTACGTTGCGGCGCATAGTTGCAGATAGCAGCGCTGATGTGCATGTCTGGCACAGGTGCACCTCAGTGTGCAGGACTCATAGTAGTGTGATTGATTATTATTTATTTGTAATTCTGGTAATTAAAAAGAATTTTTATTAGCATTTATTTGTAAAGAGTAGTGGTTTTAATTAGTGGCATTAATGTAAAAATAGTGAGTGGAGTGTTGAATGAAGGTGCTTTGGTGGCAAAATTCATTTACTGTTTAACTTGAAGCTAATACATGTAGAATTCAAAGACTCCTTACAAAACTTGTTTTATTGGTAAGTGGTCAGTCCTTGGAGGAAATAGCAGCGGTTCCGGACCTTATGCCTAACTTTTATTTCAATACCAATTGACGATGAATTGAAACACTAACCACCTTTGTAGGGTTCAGGCTCATCCTAAAATCTGCATTTTGGGTCCATTAGCCGGTTTACAATACAACTCAACACTCAGCTGACAAAGTGTCAGTTCTTCTAAATATTCAGGTTTTAACGCTACCACGATACTCCCCGAGAACCAGTCCCGCATAGGCAGGTTGGACTGAACTCAAGAACCCCGTGGTACCATAATTAAATCTCCGGTCAGACATCCCTATACAGTCCTCGACCCGCGACCCATAAAAACTCTCAGCCTATCAGATGGTGCCCAAAAAAACGAATTCCGTAAGCGAAACCCAAACTCCAAACAGAACAGAACAGACGATCATGGCTAAATTTGCATCACTATAATAATTCAAATTCTACAGAATTTTGTTTGATGGAAGGTGCTGAAAAAATTACACTCTTGAAAAAATTAGCAAGTACTAAACGGATATTATAGAAAAGCATCCGTGTGATAACCATGGCTTGAAAAAGTTGTCCTAAGAGAATCCGGCCATTTAAATGACTGCGAGGCAGGCACTGTGGGAAAATACTTGGATTACCAGATCGCTGAACCTGGCTGTGTCTGGACTGGCTGGAGGGGGTCGCAGTGTGCTTTTTCTGGTGGGTTAATTACTGGCTGTCCATCAGCTTCAGCTTTAGGCTTCCTGGCCCTGCAGCTTCAAGCGAGGTGGTGGCTGCACTGCAAAAGGTAAAGGCAGCGATGTGTGGCGGGTTTTCTGACTAGGCGCTCAAACTGTGCTGAAATAATTGAGTTATTTCATGATTAGATTAGTTTGGGTGTCTGGACCCAGCGGTGGCCCAGGAAATTTTATTTAGGACAGACACTCTTGTCTCAATAACGCAGTATAGGGCGATTAAGAGCTGATTTGGCTCCAGCGATTTACTATTGGGCTGCTGGGCCTCCGACTACGTAAGCAAGCGCTGTTCGACTACCAGCGGCAGCGCAGTTGGAAGGTCTCTTTTGGCCCTGGGTAAATCCGCAGGAAATACAGGGAACTCATTCGTTCCACTTTTCAATGGTTGTAGGTATTCTGACTGAACACTGTCCGATCGGGATTCAGGCAGTAAGATTGAATATCTTTGCGGATGCCAGTTGCATCAGCAGCTTGGAAGATTGCCTTTAAATGCTTCTTTGGCGGCTGATGCAACTGGCTCTAAAGATACGTCCGAACCGAACAATGTTCAGTCGAACTCCCGAATGTCATATCATTGGAACTTGTCGCGATGATACCATGAAATAAATATAAAAAACACTGAAGCAGATTTACCATTAGATTCCAGAGCGACTTTAACTGGCTGATATCAGCTACATGAGTTTTGCGTTTGGCGTCGCGAGGATGCTTACACAACAGTCTGTGTGATCTCCTGCGTAAGGTTGAGAATCCGCCTTTTTAACGCCTAACCATCGAACGTAGAATGAAGATTTAACAACGAGTTTGCTTACTATTTTATATTTTCAATGGAAACGAACACGAACTCAAGTATTTAGGTGCAACCAAAGAGAGCACAGTGAAGGTCGGGCGGTCATTAGAGCAGGTCATGATATCCATTCAACTCTTGTGTGACATCAAACAGGTTAGAAAGCAGCATTGCTCGAAAATCGTCAGGCCAAATTTATTAGATTTGCAGGCAATCAGGTGCACAATATTAAGGTGTCCTCAAATTCTAGCGGGGTGTGTTGGCTTTAAACACGATAGAAAGGTATCGTTCAGCCAGCGTTTTCACCAAATTTGGTTCTCTTGAGTCTATTGGTCCTCAATGTTCTTCCAGCCGGAAGCTTATACAAATTGTATTGCAAGCGTTCACATGCTGATATTTGGCAAGCGAAGTTTAGGAAGCTACTAGTCAAATTTTATTAGATATTATTATAATAATATATGACTATATTTAAGTTTTATTTGAGTCGTTTCCACAAAAAAGTGAATTCCAAACGTCTAAAGACTCCATTTCAACAATCATTGCTCACAAATACATAATGGAAATCAAGTTTTCATTACAATTATCTGCAGTGTCCACAAGAAATTTTAAAAACTATAAAGAAAAATTCGTCCACTAAATTGCCGCTTAGCTGAGCTGGACTACAAAATAATAGGATTGATTTGCATTGGAATAGTTCCATCATTCACTGCACATTTCTTTTTTTGGCCACCCGAAATGCCATTACTTATTCTAATATTTGATATTGCTCAACGATTTTCGCAACTAATTGCTAACATGCCATGCTGACAAAGTAATTTGGAATTATCTCATTGCTGCCAAACAATTTTCACTCCTTTCTAACGGCATCCAGCGAGCACATAGCAAATACAAATGCAACCACACACACTACCATAAAAAGAAATCTTCACTTACAAGCGTACTGTGTGGATGGCTGTAAGCCTGGAGATAATTACTGCCATTACTGCCATACTTGTATTCAATTAAATAGAACTCAATTTCCCAAATCATGTATCTTATTAGAATGAAATCACAGGGGATTTGTGGGAGTGCGAACGAAAATAAAAGAACTTCTTGCTGCCAACGTGTGATGGCGTAATATGGATGCAAAGTGTGTGTATGCATTTATATCAGGATGCGAGTGAGGACGGCCAGCAAAATGGTGAAAAATAACAACATTTTAAAGCCAATGAATTCGCTGCCGACCATGGCAGATATATATACATTTCTTTATATACGCCTCGGCTATACATATAAATGGCATAAAATGCCAGGGAATTTGATACCTCTTTAAGATTCAGTGAGCACTGCTGCAAAGCTGGCGAAATAAAATCCCTGAAATGAAACATGCAGCCCAAAATATTAAGCACACTTCATTGTATTATTTTTTTTTTGTGATTTTCACAAAGTTTTGTAAAGAGTGATCAAACAAAGGAGTTAAAGAAAAATTCTAACATTTGAACAGCTGTCAACATCTTATATACAAGATTTTTGGCTCCAGAGCAAGAAAGTTTGATCCTTACAAGTAGCATCTTGTTTTGAGAAATTTCCAAAATTATTCCTTATCTTTGATTACTCCTCTTGTAATACCACCCGGATGTATGGTGACTGATGCCCAGAGCATGCCTGAAGTTACGGGAGGGCACTTCCTGACCTCTTCAATGACAGTGCGTCTTCATCAATCTACTGGGAGAAAAATGAATTCAAACACAGGGCTTAATGGGAATTTGGTCTTTATAAGATTGTACAGCTGCGGTAATACGCCGATGACATCGATATCATTGGATATAACAACGCGCCGTTAGTACTGCTTTCTCAGGTTGGACGGCAAGCAAATGGGTCTGGTAGTGAACTGAGGGCCCAGGGCCAATATCTTCTGTTATCAAACAAACAGTCGTCACACTCGCTGCTTATTCTCATCAACTGTTTGACAGTCCTTAACTGAAGTGGTATATAATTTCGTCTTTCTTGGAACCAGCCTGAACACCAAACAACGTGGCCTCGATTCTAACGCCCCAGAATAACTCTATCCATCCCAGGGCTATTTCGGACCCCAAGTATGAGCCCAATTGAAGTAAGAGTCCTCTACTGATGAACAGGAGCCAAATTCTACAAGTTACTCATCGTCGTCCTGCTATGGGTACAAAAGTATGGACGGTAGCCCAGCATCTGATGAGTCTGACGTTACGAACTTTCTATAGAAGATTTCTGCAGGTTATGGTCCTTTGCAGCAGATATCGTGGAGTAGAGCAGTGGGCTCTGAAAGTTTTTTTTCGACACCCAGTTCTCACCAGGGGAAGCAGAGAGCGCAAAATCTCTATTCCATTGGAAAGACCAGGTAGAGGACACGCGATTCCAATCCAGATATCGCATTCGATGGAGAGCAGTGAGCTCTATGAAAGTTTTTCGACGCAATTCTCACCAGGGGAAGCAGAGGAAGCGCAAAATCTCTATTCCATTGGAAAGACCAGGTGGAGAGGGAGCAAAACAGCGAAAAGGAAGAACTGCGGCGCGCTGTTGAAAACTCGCCAGTTTAAAATTATTACTTGGAAGAGGAATTTACTTGACCAATTTATATCATATTACATGCGTATTTTTATAGTAAGGGTCGTAATGGCAATTTTTAGTGACCACGTTACGCAGTTTTCTAACATTCCAGGCATAAGGCAGTTTAATATGAGTGTATCCTATTGTTGCTGCAGTGCCCACATATTATCATAGAAAGTATATGTGACCCTGGTCTACAAGAAAAGAGAGGCTAACGTGCGAAACTAGTTTTCTGGGAAACCCAGCTGTTAAAAATAATCGTCAGTTTCTCATTATCTCATTAGTGTTCCTCCTTTTTTTTGACACCTAAGCCCCCTTTCCGTAGACCAGGTCACATATATTGAAACTATAGAAGACAAAAATAGATCCTGACTACTGGTTAAGCCAAATTCCTTTAAGAATTGCTTAGCGTGAATTGGGAACACAATCTGCTGGACCAGGAGTGACATGCAAATCCAACCTGTTTCTTTTCACCCAGAAGCAGGTACAGATATAAAATGTAGATCCTTAGCAATAAGAGAGTCAGGAAATGGTAAGTAACTGATAAGCAAATATACCTATGTACATTCCATAGAAATGAGGTTGCCAATAAGTTAGTAAATACACATATAAAAGCAATCGATTTTTCTAGCTTGGAAGCATCGTTGTGGTTAATATATAATTATGAATAAATCTGAACCAGAGCCTGACCCACTTGAGAGTCATTATCACTTAGACCTAAACATCAAAATAAGGTTAAAACAAATCTAACAGGGATGGAAATATTTAATTTCCGGTAGCCACTTAAAAGTACCACAAAGTCAACTCAAACTATAAGACCAGATTTCAATTGGTAAAGCCTATATCCACGCTAAACATCCATCATAGTGATAATCAGATTAGTAGAGCGTTTTCCGACGCTACCAACGTATATTCTTCGCGGCAGACAAGCCGTGTTCTTTTGCATAATTTACCTGCGTCGCCGGCAAAGGCTCCAGATACGTTGCGCTGTAGAATTCAGCACGATCCTATCATTAAATTGAATTCGGCAATTTGGGTGCATTTTTCCCAACTTATTTCTTCCCTTCGAGATGGCATTGGGGCGTTATTTATTTGGTAAAGGAGGCCTGCCGCCAACTGCCATGTCATATACACAGGAGTGCAAGCAAAACTCAAGCATTACCCGGGTATCCATGTGCAGGTATATGGGCGTGTGTGTGTGTGTGTGTGGCTGAAAAGTTGTATCAAATCTTTACCCTGGTTTTCCGCGCTTTTTCTTGCATGCGTACTTTTCGCGTTACAGTTAACCAGAGTGCCGTTATTGTTGCTTTATAATTTGTCCGGCACTCACATTTTAAGCCGCTTTGGACAGGTAGTGATTTCGCAATTCAGTTTACATGGTGAAAGTTTCGCCGCCAAACGGATTTTCTAAAGAGTTCTTTGGAATTTGCACGCATTGCCGAGTCGAGATTAATGTGAAATTTTGGAATTTTTCTTACAAATTTTTTTAATGAAAGTCGCATAATATATGTGCTATAGTTAGATAAGTAAATACATATAGAATATCCTCCCCGTGGCTAAGGCGAAAGCTTACCAAGTAAAACCTAAGTGGTGGGTTGGAGACCTGAGTATCGTTTTATTGTTTATAGAGATTTCAGACTTCTTTTAGATAGTCGACAAATGTTTAAACCAAACTGCAGATTACCTGAACCAGAACACGCTAGAAGACGAAACATTTCCTCCCTAGGGTTTGCGCGCTAGGTTTGAGACCCGCCACGTAAAAAACACTACCAATGAAAGGGAAAACAACGGATAAAGGGACACCGCTTTTGATGAGGACCTCTGCAAACTCATTTAGGATTACGGTTTGAGCTTGCTGGAATGTCCATTCCTCAGTGGGAACGTGCCGCTGCCCGGTTGACATCACGCCGTCAATGCGTGGATGGGGCTGGTAAGAGAGGAATTGAAAAGAAGTAAAGTCATCTCACGTCAGACAAAGAACCAACTCTATAAGTCCTCGGCTATTCCCCATTGATATATGTTGCGAGCGCCGGACGATGACAGCATCTGATGAATCGAGTTTTCGAAAGAAATGGTCTGAGAAGATTTATGGTGTTGGTTAAAAGTACCAGCAGCGGCAATAGCAGATACCATTCGATGGAGCGATGAGCTGTATGAGTTATAAGCCGTGAAACGACATATTTAGTTCAGAGAATTAAAGACAGCGACTACGCTGGCTAGGTCATCGTCCATTATGGATGAAAACACTCCAACTATAAGGTATTCGACCCTCCGGGAAACAGAGGAAGATCAAGACCTCCTCCGTTTGGAAAATAGCATTTGGTGTATAGAAGGACCCCAGTGACCGAGATCGTCGCAAAGGTAGACCAGCAGTTCTTGATATATAGAGTACTAACTCGACTCGACTCTTATTGGTTCAATTCTGGATAAGCTGAATACATCAAGAAATTACCAAGGTTCCTTCTGGCCAGTCTAAATCGGAGAAATCTAGTGGTGTCCTTTATAAGTTCATCTTTTCGGGTTTTAGGAATTTTAATTGTCAATTTATGCAATCCGATGTTCACGTGTATTTTGTATAAAATGTTAAGAAGAAATTCACATAATCTCGATTCTCCGTTCTGAACAGTTTCGTCTTTAGAAGATCAAGGCTTAAATCGTACACCTTCGGATATCCAAGTAAGCCAGCGTCAATTGAAATGAGGCCCGTAAGCAATCTTTCGATGAGTTCTTTAGAAGCCCAAGACATGCAGATCCCCTTTCTGAGAAGCTTGGAAACCTTGCCTAGAACCTAGAACAATGATACAAGCAAAAGTAGACTCATAGCCATGCAATTCCTGTTCCTGTCTTAAAAAGTGACCATTGGTAATAAAAGTGTGGCAAATGTCACTCTTAACATATTTTTCTTCAAACCAAAACTGCAACAGCAGGTTTTGTTAAATAAATCGTATACCAATATGGCATTAGGTAAGATTTGTGTATAAACGGTAAATTACTTATAATAATATTAATCCAATCCACGTAGTTTTAGCAAATACACTGCAAGGCACAGCGCCTCACACACGCAGCCAAAGTGTATTTAGGGATAAATCATACCCATGTTGCGCTAATTCTGCGGATAACTAAGTTGACACCGTTGCTGCGTTGCTCGAGCCAAAGTTAACATGCGAGCAAATGTGCATATGTATTGCGGTTATGCTCCTGAACGATGTGCGCGATGTGTGTGTCTTAGACCTGTGGAAATTAAAATACGCCAGGCGTAGTGCTTGAACCCATGTAATCCTACACAAAATCGTTATTGCCAAAGTTTTTCGCGCATCAAGTAACAACAACAAAGCACACTTCTGCAAACTGCCAGATCATAAATAAATGCACCAAAAGGCATGCAAATTAGGCGTATTTATAGGAGTACGAAATACAGTTTTCTTCATATATATACGGACCGTGTTGGGCTTTAAGACCTAAGAACAGAATAGGCTCTCAGGCAAATCGAGAACGACGCCTTCACGCTTTGGAGTAGGCTCATCGGCGGCGTCCCCTGGATGACTGTCAGTGGACCCCGGAACCCAGAGATGAGTGAGCCCAGTTTCATCCATATCACATATGGACTCAAAAACTCGCCTTTATTACGTGACTATCTTTCCAAACACTGCCGTCTCATCAACTCGTCTTTTTTGGTCAAAGTTAGCTCGCGCCGGTATTCACTTCGCCACGGAGCTTTCTTATACCAGTATTGGTGAATGTTATAACCATATCTTTAAAATAGTTGCTACAGCGCAAGAGATGACAATTGAAAATAGTGAAATTAGAGGAGGCCTTCGTGAATACAGATACTTGCTCGATGTGAAGTCTACGTCACAACATCTTTGTTGCATGTTCTTCTCCATGTTCCGGCGGATGGGTAAGTCAAGAAAAATTTGTGTACTTGTTTTCCCTTAATTACGTCAGCGCCAGCTCCAGAAAGGGGCAAAGATAGTGACCCCAAGGAAACACTTGAAAGTATTACCTTGAGCCTCAAAATTCCGGTTGCGGATTAGGGGTAATCTCTAAGTGCTGAGCTGTAGGGAACCGATCGGATCGCAGGTTGTGGATAATGAAGGTGTATTTGCTGTAAAAGTTAGCAATCCCGAACCGCGTTCAGCAACAGAAGGGGTAGAGTCTCAGAGCAACTTTGGGTTGGACTGAATCCCTCATAAAGCTAAAGTGCCTCTCATCTCCCTGACGGGTGTTATGGCGCTATTTAATCTAACTTAGAATGGTACGTTCATATCATAGGCATGATAGTGGTGGAGCTCTCAGCGAGAAAACGATAAGGTCCACAGACTTCGAGGAAACCTTCCACCACTACTATGTGTTTAGTCAAAGGTAGTTTCTACTAAGCTCGCGCTTTGTGCTTATAACTAGCGCGGAAAATCTGCCACCTCGAATTAGATTAATTAATTTCAAGATGGAAAAGCCTTCAAGGTGTAATCGTGTATTGAAAAATCCGCCTGCTCCGGCAGTCTGTCCAATCGATTTGGTGGTGCGAATTTCATGTAAAGTAAACACTTGATAGTCCGTTCTAATTATATGACCACCGCTGTAGCTGAAGAGCGCTGGCTAATAGCAAAGTGTTAACTTTGTCACGTCCATTACGCGCTATAGCGCCCTAAAATATGCTTTTCATTTTATTTAATACAAAGCTATAATGCTTACAAGCGATATGAAGCATTTAGAGGCTAAGACGCTGCATTACGACGACAACTTCGTGACTGTAGCCATCATGGTACTCACGCGCACCACAGCGTCAGGAAGCATTTGCTTGGAAAGAAATTTTAAGGACTAATTTCTCTCGAGCTCAAACGGCACGGGCTAAGAAGTTGTCTAATAAAATCCAGCGGAAGTCCACAGAAATTAACACATGTAAATATTAATTAAAAGTGAGTAAATATGTGTGTAGAGATTATATTAACTGAAGTCATGTATAAACACGACCGCCCGCGATACAGATACATACGAGCGTTCACCTGCTCAGCGTACATAATGTATTCAGTATCTGCCCTATGTGTTGCACGTTTGCGTGGCAGCCAGCCATAAAGTTTATGAATCGCTTTGGCCGCCTACTCTCGTACATTTTATATTTGTAAATATTTCCACGAACACTCACGAAAAGTTTTTCGTTGCCTGATGAATTAAAAGAACTATATTTTAGACTTCAGATACCCACAACCTCAGTTATTTGTGGAAAACTACGGCAGAATGATTTTCAAAGGAGTTCAAGTCAATGAAGTTTGAGTTTAGAGGTTGGTATTCAAATAGGTGTTGGAAGAATACTTGTACTTATTAGAATTGCCAAGTAAGTTCTTGGAAGTGGGCCGCATGGAACCAGTATTTTGACAGAAATCTCAAAGCTAACTTCTTATAAAATGGCAAGTGATCAAAGGACCTTTAAGTTATACATATCACGGTTCGATCAAGTCAGAATATCAATGCTAGAGAGATCATGCACATCTGCGGTCTAGGTTCATTTTAATAATATATTCTTCTTCTTTATTGGCGACAGGCACCATTTATAGCCGAGTTTACAAGAAAGCGCGTCAGTCGTTCTTCTTTCGCTGTTTGGCGTCAATTGGAGATTCAAGTGTAGCCAAGTCCTTCTCCACTTGTTCTTTCCATCCGGAATAGGTCTTCCCTCTGCTTTCGTCTTTTCGATACAAAGACAGCCAGGTAGCTTGATGCGCGCCAGTCGTTCTTCTTTTTCGCTGTTTGACGTCAATTGGGATTCCGTGCTTAGCGGTGCTATCCGCTTTATTCTTTCCATCGGAATGAGTCTTCCTCGCGCTTTTCGTCTTTTCGATCTAGAACAGCCGGGTAACCCGGTAGAATTTTCCTTTGCTGGAATCTGAAATTTTGCAGATAACCGCCTTTCGGGGCTCAGAAGCTGAAGTCCGTCAGCCTCGACCATTGCAAGGATGGCTTTTAATCATGGAGGCAGAATTACCACCGAGCAACTAAGATGCCTTCTTTGCCGGCCCGATTTCAAAGTCACACCAAGCTGGTGGCATCAGGCGGGGCAGCTATCCGCAGGGTATGCTTCGAGCGCTCATAGAAACATCTTTGGTCGCATGGTTCTTCTCTTCAGGGGCTGTCACTGGCTTCTTTTCCGTTCCCTGAGTGTTTTTTGTGGCAGGTCCCAAACTCAACGTTCAACCTGGGAGGAATGGTTCACATCTTACTTTAGCTCGCCTTACAACGCATATTTTTGGCTGCCTGGAGAATGCGCGTTATCTAAATGTTGAAATCTCTTTGTATTTTCGATTTAGAGAATTTACCTCATCCCTCTCTTCCTCTCTCTCTTTTCATATAAAAACTCTCTCGTAAATATTGATATTCACACACAGATGTTTTTGTACAATGCCACTAAAGGGAAGGTCTTTTTTCCCTATTTCTACAAAACCGAACCCAGTCAATCAGTTCAGACCAAAATATGCATGTGGCCCAGACCGAACTCCTACTTTGCAGTTTTGGAATTGGCTGCTTTGGCTACAACAACAATGAGAACAAACATTAAACACACAAACACCTCAAGTGAACTCTTTTCCACGCTTCTCAGAGAACTCCGATATGCGAAAATAATAATTTATTTTACAAAAATTTTCCGCTGGCAGTTAAAGAGGGCGCGTCTGGGCGGCGACAATTGGGCACCTCCGGTTAATTTCGCCGGCTTGACGCCAGACGCATTTTGGCCGCAATTATGGAAATGAGTAGGAATATGTAATGTGCAGCCAAAGTCGCAACTCGCATTGAATAAATGTGAAACAGAAGCGACTAATGAGTCATTAAAGCTCTCATACACACTACACACATGCATGCACGTCCGCCATGCGTTTCTGTCGGGTAAGAATATCTTGCATTTTGATTTATGTCCTTTGTAATGCTGTGATCCTCCACACTCACGACGGCGGCTGCTTTTGCTAGCTACTGTGGCCTACATTTATCCAGGTGACATAGTAAAAATGTGGCAACAACAGCAACTTAGCTAAATCTGCACTCATATATTTTAATCCTCAGTGTCATCAGCATTCATAGAGCATTTCATACTCACTCCTCATACATACATATGTTCGTGCTGCGCTTCTTTCACAATCATTTTACTAAATAGTCCCATAACTCTGTCATGTGGGTGTGTTTAGCGAGTCAGCACAACAATGCCCTCCGGGGAATGTTGATCTAAGCTGTCTACCCTCCTCTGCCGTTATTGACTTTCACCGTGGATTATGACAAACTTTCGATGGACGGACATTAGCACATTCTCTCTTAGCAGTAGATGAAGAGAAGCAGCAAATGCTTACGTTATTATGAATTTTTCAAAGTCACTTAGCGGAACACGGCTATGTCATGGCTCTTATTTATAATTGATTGGAATTCCTTTCGGTTTTGTGATAAATGAAGTAATAATTGGGGATGTAAGGCAATTCAAAATTATACTTCATTTTGCCCCAAAAAATGTTTCTTGGAACAAACTTTTTAAGGCAAAGAAATAAGTTTAGGAGTAGTCTTGGAACTCGTTTATAACTGATTTTACAACAGCGCCCCAGTCGTTCCTCCTTTTCTCTGTTTGGCTTAAATTGGAACTCCATGTGTCTTCTCCACACAGTCTCCAATGATGGAAGTCATCTTTTCCAAGGCGGGCACTGCGTGGGCCTCCAGAGCTGGTGACATTCATTCGGACGCCATAACCTAAACAAATATAAAGTGAGAGACAGGTAAATCTTTCAGAATTTTCCAAAACTTTCCGATATCAAATGACCCTAGCTTTAAGTCCATATATAGTATCACTAAAATCTTCGATCTAACATAATGATAAATATGTCGGCTAGTATGAAAATATTTCAGCATGCATTACATTTAAGTGTTTTAACCGAAGCATGAAAACAAAATACACAGACGTCAAAACAGAAAGTTAATAATTGCCGTTAATGACATTAATCACAAGAAAATGAACTGCTGAAGCCAGCAATACTTGTACTGAAAGGAGGGCATGAATACTTAAGTAGGCGGCAGTCTACAATAAGGGCAGCCGCGATGATGGAGTACAAAGACCGTTCAGCGCGAAAGCGTAAATGTAATTTCGAGGACCAGCACAAACACTCCGTTCGCGGGCGAAGCAAAAATGGCTTGAGGAAAAAACTCACAATAGCGAACTAAGGCCATTTGATGATAGACTATGCCGTATATTGCGCCCCTTTCCGTTAAGCAAAGAATTGCGCAGGAAACACCAACAAGTGTAATAAGGAGAGTAATGAGGCAATATAATGTGATAAAAGGTCGATCAGCGACGTAGCTGAAGGCCAATGGATATATCAAAGGAATAATGTCAATGATATGATAGCTATATTTCTTCCTTATAGCTATACGAGGTATTCAATAAAATTAAATACCGCTGGTAGGGAAAATATCAGAGAGGTTGCAAGGAAACGTAATGGTATCATATATTAAAGCGGAATGCATCTAAAATTTGAGTGTATTACTAAATTAAAGAAAATTATGATATTCACACTTGTATGAAAGCGTCATTTTAGCAGAAACGTAAACCAATTTAACTAACAATGATCTAAATTGACTAGTCCATTTAAAAAGAAGTTTTAGCGATTTTACCCAGAGAAAGGAATTTATTTGGCTACCATTTGTTTCCAATGAACAACATCACAGGTGTGAAAATAGAGAGGCAAGTATTTTGCGAGTTGACAATATCAGTAACACAACTATTTAGAGTGGCACAAAGCATCAGAAGGAAGGTGTGAAAATCGAAAACTTGCCTAATTAAATCGTTTATCTACCTCGAAAAGTTATAGAAACCTTGTCCAAAATCATGATGTCTGCTTCAAAAGATAGCAAAAGACCTCAACATCCGATCCACTTCTTTGGTTAATGTTTGGTTAATGAGAGCGTGTCAATGGATCTTGACCTGGAATCTTTTGCACAAAACTTGCAGTAGGGAATTACAAGCGTCATTACGGAGTCGGTGGTGTAGGTTTATAAATGCCAAAGCGTCGAAAATGTCCAGCAATCTAGCGAATGGCGCTATTGCAAAATGAGCCAGAAACTGAAGAAAAAGACAGAAATACGCCCAGAAGTCACTGAAGGCCATCCCAGCGGAAGCTTATAAAAAGTGTAACAGAATTTGGATCAAGCGTTGGTATACAAAATGAGCCTATTTTAAGGCGATCGAAATTATAGATTTTGCCTACGTCAGAATATTCTAGAGCAACTGGTTCTTTGTAACAGAGCGAAGAGAAGCTATAATTAAGACGTGTTTTTAGATATGTGAGAATCAAGGGCTACAATTATGGTGAGATGGGTAATACTCAATTTAAACCAGCTTATCTGTTGGTTTGGTTGTTCATGGTAGTGGGCTCGGTAGTTACAGTGAACTCATTTAATCACAGCTTCTTCTTCAAAAGAGATTATATGGTTCTTCAGGTCTCTTGCTGTATCGGAAGATTCGGTAGGTTAAAGTCTATCTTAAGAGATATCTCACTTATAGCTAGAACTGGCATTCCCGGTTGTCATGGAATGAAACACCCTGGACAATGGAAGAGTGAAACAGATCTTTCATGCACTCGCCCTTCGTGTAGCGTCCATGATTTCCAGCCACATGGGGCCACTATTGGTCTCCGTGAATTTCCTACTGATTACATGAGGAATTGTTGCTCATAACAAATACTTAGCAGGATCTTTGGCATCCTGGTTGAAGTATATACCCAGTGGCACAGAACTAGATTTTATCGTTCGGCGCCTGCCAGGGTGCGATGCGATGCCAGGGCAAGAGATTTTGTGGTGTCAGCTAAGTCGCATTACATTGCGCCCCTTCCGTGGTCGCTTTGCAGTTTCTGGCGTTGTCCGTTGGGCATCCAGCGGTCGATGAAGTGGCTTGTCACCTGGTTCTAGTGGTGCTCTGCTGACGGATGATGCTGCCTCCATTAAAGTGGCAAGTATCGTTCGTCTGCCCGCTTCATCCTCCACTAAGCTTCAATTCGTGAAAACTCGCGTAACACTATAGTCCTCCTTTGGGAAAGGCGGAGAAAAGCCAGCGCCACTTACACTGGTCGAAGTTTTTCAAGTGTCTGGTTTGAAGTTTAGGACGTTCGTTTATTTATTTCAAATATGGTCACCAGCACACTTCAAGGGAAATGGAAAGAAATGTGTATAAGTGCAATGTGGTTTGTGAAATCCTTTAAAACATCAATAGCTGGACTTGCTGGGCTGTGGTGCCAAACATAAGCCTGTTTCCTCCACACTGACTTTACTTTTACACAAATAGGATATAGTTTAACTTGAGTGTACCTTTGTAAAATTATGTAAGTTTAATATTTAAAATCCGAACATTTTTTTTGAACGGGTGATTTTAAAAGCTACGAATTATAATGCACGCTCAGGTGGGAAACTCAGGAATCATACGTCACGTCTTCACAAACAGCAATTTCGGCCACTACAGTGAAGTAAAATAGGATTTGAATATTGGTTTGAATTCCCAAAGGCGTAAAGCCTTGAAAACCTTTTGCTTTTATGTAGCAGGTTCCAGAGTCACGTAATGACACCTATATACATATACATGGCGATATCCACCCTACCTATACGAGTATGTATGTAGATTTCTGGCCCCTATCTCTGCAGATATTAAAAATTATTTGGCCAATAATCTGTGTGCACCCATTAGAATTCACTCTTCACTGTTTTTTTTGGCCACAAATAGCTGACTCATTTTAAATGATATTTTCCTTCCACATACATACTACAGCCAGCCAAATGATATTCTTCGAGTAATTGTTACTTTACTTTTTCATAAGTGTACATAACAGTAAATCTTTTAGGAAGGCATAAGCTGTTCAACTTTTTAATGTTGGAGTACTTGTAGCCAGAAACTCTAATCTGATACACAGATCCCAGCATACATGTATAGTATACTATGTGTAAAAGGTTAATGGTACGAAGTGAAAAGTCAGCGGAGGGCAGTTACATAAGAATCATTACCAAGTGGATTCTATGAAAGAATTAAGATAGTTCAAGAAGTTACGAAGGCTTTCACAAAAAAATGAGTAAGGAATGCTGCGTTAAAATACAGGTCCATTACCAGTGCAGTCAAATTTTACCAATTGCCAGTACGAGAATGTTAAGCTTACTTTCGGAGATAAATGTTTATCGCGAGCAAATTATTTTATGCTAGAGTATACATAAATTAATAAAAGAGGTCGAGAATGCAGCCAGGATGGCCATCAACATCAACTGATGATCAACATGTACATAAAATAAACGGGTGGTGCTTGAGAATCAACGATTAACAGTCAGAGATCTTACATCGTTGGAAATATCGGAAAAATCAATAGAAAATCATTTTTGAAGATAATTTGGCCTAAGAAAAGTATGAAGGCCACACGGTATGCAGTTCTATGCTTACGACCCGAAGCGACTGATCGTGGCAGGGTAGTGACGAAAGGAAACCATCTCAAAACCCAGGGCTAAGGTATGTTGACAGTTTTCCGATTAACGAGGTGTGTTGCTCCAATTTCTTCCGACGAGTCCACGACAATGCAGCACCGAGCACGTTATACGATGTCATAACCACCGTTTTCGCTGAGATTTAGTTCCGTGTGACTTCTGGCTATTCAACAAACTCCACCATTACGCTTCGAGCATTTCCATTGAAGACGGTAAACTTGCGTAGCTATGCGCATTAGAGTCCTAATTCCAGAGTAGTGAATCAATAGCTTTTTCTAGGATTAACAGAAAGAAACGTTGGCACAAGAGTAGCTGGGGCTAAAGAGGAATCTGGGTAGGATCAAGATTGTGGAATTCTTCCAAATGCACTGCCGTTAACAAGCTACATTAACTC